>NC_080417.1:66397196-66399696 GCF_029873635.1 Malania oleifera | reverse complement strand
TCAGGCATAGTTCACCATCTTTCGGGTCCTGACAGGCATGCTCACACTCAAACCCTTCTCAGAAGATTAAGGTCAGTCAGCGGTGCAACCCACAAGGGGATCCCACCAATTAGCTTCCTTGCGCCTTACGAGTTTACTCACTCATTGACTCGCACACATGTCAGACTCCTTGGTCCGTGTTTCAAGACGGGTCGAATGAGGAGCCAGCAGGCCAATGCCTGGACCACGCAAATGCATAAGCACGCCATAATAGCGCGCGATACCCACCATGATCATAGCAACGACATCTCCACAAGCATATCAATAGCCTGGGCTTAGGACGCTGCCACAATCCGCATCGGTCCATAACCCAAGTATATCAGTGGACCGGCTTATCACCGTTCCACATCCGACCGAGATGCATCGCCGGCCCTCATCAGCTTCCCTCCCAACAATTTCAAGCACTCTTTGACTCTCTTTTCAAAGTCCTTTTCGTCTTTCCCTCGTGTACTTGTTTGCTATCGGTCTCTCGCCAATATTTAGCCTTAGACGGAATTTACCGCCCAATTAGGGCTGCATTCCCAAACAACCCGACTCGCCGACAGTGCCTCGTAATGCAATAGGGTCCGAGCACGATGGGGCTCTCACCCTTTCCGGCGCCCCCTTCTAGGGGACTTGGGCCCGGTCCGTCGCTGAGGACGCTTCTACAGACTACAATTCGAACAACATTGTTGTCCGATTCTCAAGCTGGGCTCTTCCCAGTTCGCTCGTTGTTACTAAGGGAATCCTTATAAGTTTCTTTTCCTTCGCTTATTGATATGCTTAGACTCAGCGGGTAGCCCCGCCTGACCTGGGGTCGCGATAGAGTATTGTCTCTTATAGACAAATACTAAAGCGTCGAGTGAGATCCTTACGTCAACGCAACTTAAACGATGGAGCATGACACAATGAAAGGATCTAACAACCACTAATCGCCATTTTGTGTGTCGTCTAAGACCTCATATTTTCAACCAACGGCCCACAACTAAGTGCACGGGAGGCCAACATCCACCCACATAGTATCCCACCCCCTACAATGTTTTGTGAGAGAGGGTTTAGGATGACGAATCATGTGACACCCAGGCAGACGTACCCTCAGCCTAATGGCTTCGGGTGCAACTTGCGTTCAAAGACTCGATGATTCACTGGATTCTGCAATTCACACCAAGTATCGCATTTTGCTGCGTTCTTCATCGATGCAAGAGTCGAGATATCCGTTGCCGAGAGTCATTATGGTTCAAAAATAAACACATCCTATTGCACCGTAGACGAGGCAACAAGAGAATGTTCTTTCATTTCAATTCCTTAGCGCATGCCGCGCCTGGGTTATTGTGAAACTCATCGAAATGAGCATGCAAACAAACATGATTTCCCATTCAATAAAAAATGGGGAACACCTGCGTTGCAATGTTCAAATCGAAAAGGGTGAGGTGAGCATGAAGCAATCACCACTATGTAAATAACATGTTCGCGCGTCATTCTTTGGCAAGTTTTGACAATGATCCTTCCGCAGGTTCACCTACGGAAACCTTGTTACGACTTCTCCTTCCTCTAAATGATAAGGTTTAGTGGACTTCTTGCAACGTCGCCGGTAGCGAACCGCCCACGTCGCCGCAATCTGAACACTTCACTGGACCATTCAATCGGTAGGAGCGACGGGCGGTGTGTACAAAGGGCAGGGACGTAGTCAACGCAAGCTGATGACTCGCGCTTACTAGGAATTCCTTGTTAAAGACCAACAATTGCAATGATCTATCCCCATCACGATGAAATTTCAAAGATTACCTGGGCCTGTCGGCCAAGGCTATAGACTTGTTGAATACATAAGTGTAGCGCGCGTGCGGCCCAGAACATCTAAGGGCATCACAGACCTGTTATTGCCTCAAACTTCCGTGGCCTAATTGGCCATAGTCCCTCTAAGAAGCTAGCCGTAAAGGGTCACCTCCACATAGCTAGTTAGCAGGATGAGGTCTCGTTCATTAACAGAATTAACCAGACAAATCGCTCCACCAACTAAGAATGGCCATGCACCACCACCCATAGAATCAAGAAAGAGCTCCCTATGGAGTCAAGTTAGAGAGAGAAGCTCTCACCTCTCTCTAGGGAGAGGCGTTGGCTTTGGCGTGGGTGCTGTTCTTGTGAGTGATTACCGAGTGATTCTTGGCTGATTGGGAGTTCTTGTGTTGAATCGAAGGTGGATTGGAGTTTGATTTATTCTGATTTCACCTTGGATTTGGGCTGTGTATGGTTTCGGTCTTGCGAATTTCATATTGTTGAATTCCCGCCTGCTACAGATTTTGAATTTTGAACTACTCGGGTGATGGCCGGGAGTTCGAAATCTTGGGTACAGGTGAGTATGAGGAATAAGGATGAGAAGAAGGTAATGATGGAGGATGCCCTAAGATTCATTGTTGCAAAAGGTGGTAGAAGAGGCCAATGGGCGGATAGGAAAGATTCAGAAATAATGGCTGAGTACAAGAGG
>NC_080417.1:66389696-66392196 GCF_029873635.1 Malania oleifera | reverse complement strand
TGAGCATGAAGCAATCACCACTATGTAAATAACATGTTCACGGGTCATTCTTTGGCAAGTTTTGACAATGATCCTTTTGTAGGTTCACCTACGGAAACCTTGTTACGACTTCTCCTTCCTCTAAATGATAAGGTTCAGTAGACTTCTTGCGACGTCGCCGGCAGCGAGCCGCCCACGTCGCCGCAATCCGAACACTTCACCGGACCATTCAATCGGTAGGAGCGACGAGCGGTGTGTACAAAGGGCAGGGACATAGTCAACGCGAGCTGATGACTCGTGCTTACTAGGAATTCCTCGTTGAAGACCAACAATTGCAATGATATATCCCCATCATGATGAAATTTCAAAGATTACCCGGGCCTGTCAGCCATGGCTATAGACTCGTTGAATACATCAGTGTAGCGCGCGTGCGGCCCAGAACTTCTAAGGGCATCACAGACATGTTATTGCCTCAAACTTCCGTGGCCTAATTGGCCATAGTCCCTCTAAGAAGTTGGCCATGAAGGGTCACCTCCACATAGCTAGTTAGCAGGCTGAGGTCTCGTTCGTTAACGGAATTAACCAAACAAATCGCTCCACCAACTAAGAACAGCCATGCACCACCACCCATAGAATCAAGAAGGGGCTCTCAGTCCTGAGGGGGGATTTGGAAACGGAAGCTTGGATCATAATGGAAAGGGAAATAAGAAGTGCTGGGGGGATTTAGAAGGATCTGATTCTGAAAGCGGTGAGATCAAATCAATGGAGGAGCCTACTGAGGAATTAAAGAGTGACAATCCCATAGAAAAGGTTAAGATTGAAAGAACTATAGTAAGGAACAATAAGAGAGTCCTTTGGTTGGAACTGTTTGCAAATAACCGGAAACCTAGTTGTTGCACCGCCATCCCTTTGTTTCAATCCGATGGTGTGGGTGCAAGACTTGAGGAAAACAACCCAACCAGTCCTAAGGGGACGTACTTGAAGTGGCTGGTGGGGTATTTTGTTGGTTACTCTCCTAGTAGGGATGCACTCAGAAATGTGGTGAACTCCTGGAAAGTAAAGATGAATTACATCAAACATGAAGATGGGTGGGTTGTGTTTAAATTCCAGAATGATGCCGATCTGGAAGAGGTGTTACAGAAGGCACCATATGTGACTCGTGGAAGGACTCTATACATGAAAAGGATACCTAAGAATTTTTAGTTCGGACAGGAACACAGAACCACTCTGCCTGTGTGGGTGCAACTAAAGAACCTACCAATCGAGATGTGGAATCCAGTGGCTCTGGGCAGAATCACATCGGAGCTAGGAAACAAAAAGGGGTCAAGGACCTCACTAGGAAAAATAATCTGGATGTAATAGGGATATTAGAGACAAAGCTAACTAAGGAGAGCTTGGAAAAAATGATGAACAAGGACTTCTGCTCATGGGATCAAGTCAACAATTTCGAATGTTATGCTGCTGGAAGAATCCTTATCCTTTGGAACCCTAACAAGGTGAAGTTGTAGATTCACCACAAAAATGAGCAAGCTATTCACCGCCTAGTTAAATGTCAGATAACTGCAAACGAATGTTTACTCAGCTTCATTTATGGCTTCAATGCAATTGTTGCTAGGAGACCACTTTGGATAGACATTATCCACACTGGTGCTAGTGTAGATGGGCCATGGATGCTAGCTGGGGATTTTAACTGTGTGCTGAACTCTGAGAAGAAAAAGAATGGAATGCCTGTATCAATGTATGATGTGGAGGATATTAGTGAATGCTTCACTGTTGCTGGGTTGTCTGATCTGAACTCATCTGGGAGTTTTCTTACATGGACCAATGGGAAAGTTTGGTGCAAGCTTGACAGGATTTTGGTGAATCAAGCCTGGTACTTGAGTGGCTGGGTGTCTCATGCCCACTTCCAATTCCCTGGGAGTCTCTCTGACCACTTAGTGTCTTTGGTTAGCTTATTTTCGAATCTGGAAGTGGGCAGAACATCTTTTAAATTCCTTAATATGTGGATAGCGCATCCTGAGTTTCTTGATAAAGTCAGAGATATTTGGCAGAGGACAGATGAGGGGTTTAGACAATTTTGTTTTGTGAAGAAACTGCAAGCTCTAAAGAAGCCATTAAGAGCCCTAAATTCCCTTCACTTCTCCCATATATCAATGCGTACTAAGAAAGCAAGTAATGACCTGGTGGAGGCCCAGAGTAAACTACATGATAACCCAACATGTGTTGATTTGCAAAAGGATTTGAACTTAAAGAAAGAGGTAGCCTGTAGATTGGAGAATGCAAACAGGATGTTTCTGTCCCAGTTAGCAAAGTGTAAATACTTAAAACACTGTGACAGGAACTCATCCTTTTTCCATGCTCTCTTACGCAGGAATAAAATTAGGAACCACATTTATTCTGTGCTGAAACAGGATGGTGTGCTCACTAAGTCTTATGACCAGGTGGCTGATGAATTTGTTAATTTCTATTCCCAATTGCTGGGTACAGAGGACAGATGCAGGAAATTGAATCCGTGTGTCAT
>NC_080417.1:66369696-66379696 GCF_029873635.1 Malania oleifera | reverse complement strand
CATGATTTCCCATTCAATAAAAAATGGGGAACACCTACGTTGCAATGTTCAAATCGACAAGGGTGAGGTGAGCATGAAGCAATCACCACTATGTGAATAACATGTTCGTGGGTCATTCTTTGGCAAGTTTTGACAATGATCCTTTTGCAGGTTCACCTACGGAAACCTTGTTACAACTTCTCCTTCCTCTAAATGATAAGGTTCAGTGGACTTCTTGCGACGTCGCCGGTAGCGAACCGCCCACGTCGTCGCAATTCGAACACTTCGCCGGACCATTCAATTGGTAGGAGTGACGGGCGGTGTGTACAAAGGGCAAGGACGTAGTCAATGCGAGCTGATGACTCGCGCTTACTAGGAATTCCTCGTTGAAGACCAACAATTGCAATGATCTATCCTCATCACGATGAAATTTCAAAGATTACTCGGGCCTGTTGGGCCAAGGCTATAAACTCGTTGAATACATCAGTGTAGCGCGCGTGCGGCCTAGAACATCTAAGGGCATCACAGACCTGTTATTGCCTCAAACTTCCGTGGCCTAATTGGCCATAGTCCCTCTAAGAAGCTGGCCGTGAAGGGTCACCTCCACATAGCTAGTTAGCAGGCTGAGGTCTCGTTCGTTAACGGAATTAACCAGACAAATCGCTCCACCAACTAAGAACGGCCATGCACCACCACCCATAGAATCAAGAAAGAGCTCTCATTGAGCTCTCAGTCAGTCAAGTTAGAGAGAGAAGCTCTCACCTCTCTCTAGGGAGAGGCGCTTGGCTTTGGCGTGGGTGTTGGTCTCTTGTGTGATTCCGAGTGATTCTTGGCTGATTTGGAATGCTTGTGTAGAATCAAAGGTGGATTGGAGCTTGATCTATGCTGATTTCACCTTGGATTTGGGCTGTGAATGGTTTTGGTCTGTGCAAGTTTCAAAGGATTGTATTCCTGCCGGCCATGGATTTTGAATTTTGAACTACTCGGGAGATGACCGGGAGTTCGAAATCTTGGGTTGAGGTGACCATGAGGAACAAGGAGGAGAAGAAGGAAATGGTAGAGGATGCCCTAATATTCATTGTGGCAAAAGGAGGAAGAAGAGGCCAATGGGCAGATAGGAAAGATTTTGAAATAATGGCTGAATATGAGAGGCTTGAAGATTTAAGTGTAAAGAGATTTCTGGAGTCGCGAGGTTCCCTCCCAGCCTCTATGCTCCTAGACAAGATCAAAGCCCTTTCAGAGGTGCATGCAATCCCTGAAAATGGATGCAAGGAAACTGGAATGTCGGATGGAGACTGTTATACTAACCCGAAAGATTTGAGTGTACAAAGTAAGGAAGATCACAGCCCGACTGGAAGCAAGAAGCTAGTCGAAGGAAGCTTGAAGGAAAATGGAAAACACAAGGGACAAATCTGGGGAGATCTGGTAGTTTCGGAGACAGAAAGTGACGAACAGGAAGCTATTGGTGAACCCCCTGTGGAAATAGCAAAAGAAATCCCCAAGGAGAATACTCAGGGTGAGAGAACAATTGTGAGAAATAATAGAAGGGTCCCTTGGTCTGATCTATTTGCAAATAACAGAAAACCTAGCTACTGCACTGCTATCCCTGCGTTCCACTCTGATGGCAGGGGTGTGAGACTGGAGGAAAGTGACCTAACTTGTCCTGAGGAATCGTACAAAAGGTGCCTTGTAGGATACTTTGTCGGGTATTCTCCTGGTAGGGATGCACTCAGAAGTGTGGTTAACTCCTGGAGAGTGAAAATGAATTATATCAAACACGAGGATGGTTGGGTGGTGTTCAAATTTCAGGACAAGACTGAAATGGAAGAGGTACTGTAGAAGGCACCCTATGCCACTCGAGGTAGGACACTTTACATGAAAAGGATGCCCAAGCATTTTCAGTTTGGCCAGGAACATAGAACCACATTGCTAGTATGGACACAGCTAAAAAATCTACCAATGGAGATGTGGAACCCAATAGCTTTGGGCAGAATTGCTTCGGAACTAAGAAATCCTGTATGTGCAGACAAACTAACCATGATGCAGGCCAGAATTTCATATGCGAGAGTCTTGGTGGAGATAAATGTGGCTGGTGAAATTAAAGATTCCATCAGGGTTTTCCTACCAAACAATGAAGAAATGATCCAAGAAGTTGTTTATGAAAATCTACCTAGCTTTTGCTCTCACTGCAAGCATATGGGGCATACTGTGAACCATTGTGGGTTCAGGAAAAGAGAGAATGGGAAGATTCAAGGTAAGGAAAAAACAAAGTTAGATCCTGAGAAGTTGGACAGTACGTCGCACAACAGTAAACACGAAACAGTGGATAAGGGGAAAGGAGTTGTGACATCCAGTGATTGTGCAGGTGGTCCATCAGAACTGAATGTGAAAGATCATAGTGCTGAAATGGTTCCTGACTCTGTTTGTATTGGCTCCCATGTCCAAGTGGACTCTCTAAATGGTAGCCCCAACACAGGACAGTTTATGAATCTTGGAAATTGTGTGAGATTGGTTGAAGACCTCTTCCCGGAAGTAGCTTCAGATGTGGGAAATGGGGGGTCAAAAATTGACAATGTGGATTGTGGAGATCACCCTGGAAAGGGTACGGAGGCCATGGAAGGTACAGTGGAAAATACTGGGAATATAACAAAGGAGGCAAAAGGGGCTGGGTACCCTGATGAAAATCCCCAACAAATGGTGTGTGGCTTAATGGCCTCTGGCACTCCAAAACCCAGCAGTAATAAGGGGGGTATATAAGGTACAAATATGGCAAGGAATAAAAGAAATGGGAAGAAAGTTGATTCAACCAGCCAACAAAATAAAAAAGGGTGCCTTGGCCCCCTACATGTCAAATGAAGACTGGCGTCTTTAATATCAGAGGTCTTAATTTGCCTCTGAAACAAAAAGGGGTCAAGGACCTCATTAGGAAAAATAACTTGGATGTAATGGGAGTCTTGGAAACAAAGCTATCTAGAGAAAACTTGGGGAAAATGATGACTAGGGTATTCCACTCTTGGGATCAAGTCAACAACTTTGATCTCCATGAGGCTGGAAGAATCCTAGTTCTTTGGAATCCAAATAAGGTGGAACTACATATCCATCACAAGAGTGAACAGGCTATTCACTGCCTTGTTAAATGTCTGGTAACTGCAAATGTATGCCTACTTAGCTTCATTTATGGGTTTAATGCATTAGTATCCAGGAGACCTCTTTGGAGTGACATTGTTCAAACTGGATCAGTCGCCACTGGGCCATGGATGCTAGCGGGGGATTTCAACTGTGTTCTGAAATCAGAGGAGAAAAAGAATGGGGTGCCAGTGTCAATGTATGATGTAGAAGATATCAGTGAATGCTTCAATGTGTCAGGGTTGACTGATTTGAACTCAACTGGGAGTTTTCTTACGTGGACTAATGGAAGAGTATGGTGTAAGCTTGATAGAGTCTTGGTTAACCAGGCTTGGTACTTGAATAACTGGCTTTCTCAGGTTCACTTCCAGTTCCCTGGAAGCTTATCTGATCATTCAGTGTCTCTGATTGGTCTTTTCTCTAATCTGGAGGTGGGTAGACTTCCTTTCGAATTTTTCAAGATGTGGACTGTGCAACCTGAGTTCCTTCATATAGTCAAACAAATATGGCAGAGGCAGTATGATGGCTACAAATAGTTCTGTTTTGTTAAGAAGCTGCAAGAGCTGAAGAAACCATTGAGATCCTTAAACACCCTTCACTTCTCCCATATATCAGTCCGTACTGAGAAAGCAATTTCTGACCTGATGGAAGTGCAGAGTAATCTCCATGACAACCTTACATGTATTGATCTGCAAAAGGAACTCAAGGAAAAGAAAGAGGTAGCTGACAGATTGGAGAAGGCAAACAGGATGTATCTGTCCCAACTGGAAAAATGTAAGTATTTAAAACATTGTGATAAGAGTTCAAATTTTTTTCACTCTCTCTTGCGCAGGAACAAAGCCAGGAACCACATTTCCTCTGTAATGAATCAGTATGGGGAGCTCACTAACTCACAGGATCAAGTGGCTACTGAATTCATCAATTTCTATTCTCAGCTACTGGGAACAGAAGAGTGCTGTACAAAGCTAAATACTCAAGTGATTAAGGAAGGTGCTGTACTGAATGATACTAGAAGGAATGAAATGATGGTCCCTATTACTGAGGAGGAAATTAAAAGTGCTTTGTTTAGTATTGGTGATGACAAAGCCCCTGGCCCTGATGGTTACTCTGCTGGCTTCTATAAGAAGGCGTGGAATATAATTGGCCATGATGTTTGTGGAACAGTGATGGAATTCTTTCAGAGTGGGCAACTTTTGAAGCAGATCAACCATACAAGCATAGCATTAATACCTAAGAATGATCATGCCTCTGTTATAAGTGATTATCGGCCTATATCTTGCTGCAACACTTTATATAAAGTGATTGCCAAGGTGTTAGCTAGTAGAATCAAACCGTGCCTTGAGGATTTGATCAACCCTTCCCAAGCAGCTTTCATCAGAGGCAGGAGCATGGTTGAGAACATCTACCTGGTACAGGAGCTGATAAGAGGATACAAGAGGAAAAGAATATCTCCCAGATGCCTTTTGAAAATAGATCTGAAAAAGGCCTATGACTGTGTGTTGTGGGCATTTTTGAAGGATATGCTGATCAACCTAGAATTCCTCGATCAAATGATCAATTGGCTTATGCAATGTGTATCCACCACTTCATTCTCTATTTCACTAAATGGGAGACTAAATGGTTTCTTTAAAGGCAGAAAAGGCCTTAGACAGGGTGACCCGTTGTCGCCCCTGCTCTTTGTCCTCTGTGTGGAATACTTGTCCAGACTTCTAAAAGTTTTGGAAGGCAAATTCAGGTTTAATTACCATCCCAAATGTGAAGAACTCAAGATCACCCATTTAATCTTTGCAGATGACCTAATGCTGTTCTCTAGAGGAGACGAAGCTTCAATAAACTTCCTGCTGGACTACATAAAAGAATTCTCCCAATGCTCAGGCCTCTCAGCAAAGAGTCTGAAATCCAACATCTATCAAGCTGGAATGAAACCACTTGTCTTGGAAAAAATCCTGAATCAAACAGGATTCAAAGAGGGTATACTTCCTGTTAAATATCTGGGGGTGCCATTGCTGTCTTCCAAACTAAATGCTGCTCACTACAAACCATTGATTGATCGGATTGCTGGGTTATTTAAGGGATGGCCTGGCCACTCATTGTCCTATGCTGGCAGACTTGATAAACTCGATTATCCAAGGTGTGGAGTGTTTTTGGCTAGCTATCTTCCCCATTCCACAAAATATCTTATACCAAGTTACCAAGCTATGCAGGGTGTTCTTGTGGGGTGGTAGGAAGAAGCCTTTGGTGGCCTGGAATGAAATATGTAGGCCTAAAGAAGAGGGAGGTTTGGGAGTATTTGACCTAAAGACCTCGAACAGAGCACTACTTACAAAAGCAGTATGGAATATTCAGTCCAAGAAGGACAGCCTATGGACAAAATGGATTAATCAGTTTGATCTGAAGGACAATGGAATCTGGGATGCTGTAACTGATAAAGAATACTCCCCCTTATTCAAAAGATTTATTGATATTAAAGACCAGCTGATCCAAAAATCTGGGAGTGTGATTGCAGCTTCTCAACTTTTAGAAGAAATGGGAAATAAAACTCATATGTTGTATGATGGCTGGAGGGTGAAAAGCCACAAACTACCATGGTTAATATCTATTTGGATGAGTGGAATAACCCCGAAATACTCTTTTTGCTTATGGCTGGCCTGGAAAGGTAAACTGCCCACTTGTGATAAAATTTTTGCAGATGGAGTTGACCCTGTATGCTCCTTTTGCAAAATGGAAACCGAGACTCTAGACCACATCTTCTTTGGGTGCGTATTCACGGCTGAAGTATGGAAGTGCATAAAGGATTGGCTTGGAATTAAAAAAGCTATGACAACAATCAAGGCGGCAGTAAAATGGATGTACAAGGAAGCTAAAGGCAAGGGTGTACTACCTATTGGAAAGAAAATCGGATTGGCCACAACTGTCTATTTTATTTGGCATTTTAGAAATAGAAGTAGATTTGAGAACCATGCAATCCCTGTAATGGAGCTTATCAAAGTCATCAAAAAACATGTCTATAGGGAGGTGTTTGACAAATTTGATATGTACTCTATTTGATTTCACTTGAGCTAAAAAGTTGAGTGGCCATGGATTGGCCCCCGAGGATGCTCAGGTGTGATGTATTGTATTTGGTTTCCTGGGTATGCCCAGTGATGATGTATATACACATTCAGTTGATCAATATATTTACCCAATTGATCCAAAAAAAGAAAGAGCTCTCAGTAAAGAAAGAGCTCTCAGTCAAAGACAAGTTAGAGAGAGAAGCTCTCCCCTCTCTCTTGGGAGAGGTGCTTGTCCGTGGAGTGCTGCTGTTCTTGTGGAAATCCTACTTCTTCTTGTTCGGTTGGAGCTTGATTTGAAGTGGAAGCTGGTGGTTTTGTGATTACTTGCTGCGAGATGTACTGTGTTATAGCTAATCTTCTTTCGAATTGTGAGGAAGGTGAGTTTTGCAGTTTTCCTGCTTAAGAAAATTTGAAAATGTCGGTCTCGGGATGTTCGGAGATGCAGGTTGATGAGAATGGATCCTTGTCACCTGCCAAGGTGCAGATTGATAAGAAGCAGAATTTGGAGGATGCTCTTTACTTCATCGCGCTGAAGGGTGGGGATAAAGAGGATGGACCCGTAGGGATGATTCGAAAATTTTAGAAGAATATGACAGACTGAGGAATGAGGTAAAACTGAAATTAATTCAAACCAATCCTGATTTCTCCCCGGATACTCTCATGGATCTGGTTCAAAGAAAACTAGGGCTTTTTGCATGTGGATCTGTGGGTATGGATGGGGCTAAGATCGAAACGAATATGAATACCCCGATTGTGTTAAATGAAAAAATCATGGATGCTTTGGGTCTGGTGAGTTCGCCTTCTGGTGGTTTATCAAAAGGTTCCCTGGCTTCTAGTTCTGCTACAAAGATTTGTTGGGGTGATGCAGAGGAGTTACAGAGCCCTGTGAATCCTTCTCCAGTTAAGGCTCATCCTGCTGCTCCTGAGTTGGTTGGGAAGAATGCTTCAGTGAATCCTCATAACAACAAGAGGGTTCCTTGGTATGCACTCTTTGCAAATAACAGAGCACCGGAATCTTGTACTCCCATCCCGACGTTTCCTTCTGATGGGTTGGGTGCAAGATTAAATTTATCTGATCTCTCGAGACCTGAGGATTCTTATTTGAAATGCTTAGTTGGGTATTTTGCGGGTAGATACCCAGGAAATGCTGCTATTAGTGCTATTGTGAACTCATGGAAGGCCAATGTTACCTTTATCAGACATATTGACAATTGGATTGTCTTTAAGTTCCAAAATGAAGAAGACACGGATAGGATTTTGTAGAAAGCCCCATACATCATACGGGGCAGAACCTTATTCATCAAGAGAATGCCAAAGAATTTTCAGTTTGGCCCTGAACACAAGACTATCTTGCCTGTATAGGTTCAACTGAGGAACCTCCCTATGGAGATGTGGAATCCCTCAGCTTTTGGGAAAATTTGCTCTGAATTGGGTAAACCTTTGTGTGCAGACAAGCTCACTATGCTAAAGGCTAGGGTGTCTTTCGCAAGGGTCCTTGTTGAAGTGGATGTGGCTAAGGAGGCTAAGTACTCAGTAAAAGTGTTCCTCCCAGATGATGAGGAACTGAATCAATCTGTTATTTATGAAAATCTTCCTCAATTTTGTACTCACTGTAAATATGTGGGTCATACAGAGAGAATGTGTGGATTCAAAAAGTCCAAGGGGGGACCTGCAAAGGTTAAGACTGATGTTCTTGGTCCCTCTGGTGTTAAGGATTCAGTTACTGGCTCAGATTTAATGGGTTCTTCTGATGGTAATGTGCAGAATGCCCCTCCCCTCGAAGTCAGTGTGGTGGTTGATAAAGGAAAATCTGTGTTGGAGGATCCAGAGTCATCTAAGAAAGGTAATTTGACTTCGGGAGCTGGTCCTTTGGGGAATTCTCACTTGAGTGATCCAGTTGAGATGGGATCCCCCCCTGATGGCCTTCTTGTGGATATAGCTAGTGTGAAAGATCCTGTTCCTCATGTGGTTTGTGACACCCCTAGTTCCCCTGGGGATAACACAATGCATCCCCAGCTGGACCTGGGTAAAGAAAAGGATAGCTCCAACCCCTTGGTGATTCCAGTACAACAGGAATTCCAGACAATGTCTACGGGTCCTTAAGATAACATTGGGGTTGTGTGTGCTCTGCAGGCTACTGGGGCTCCCAAAAGAACTCCCTCCTTGGGGAAACCAAAACACATTCTTAAAGACCCTAATGAGGGTTTCACAGTAGTAAGAAACAGGAAAGCAGTGAAGAGGGGGGGTGCCGCTGTCCAACAAATCAGGAGGGGGGGTTCCATCCCCTATTCTGGCAAATGAAGATTGCTTCTTGGAATATCAGGGGTTTAAATGAACCCCTGAAACAAAATGGGATCTCGGATCTCATTAGAAAGAATAAGCTTGATTTGCTTGGTATCTTGGAAACAAAATGGGATCTCGGATCTCATTAGAAAGAATAAGCTTGATTTGCTTGGTATCTTGGAAACAAAAATGTCTCTGGATAAGCTTAAATCAATGATGTAGAAAAAATTCAGTAATTGGCAACAACTTAACAACTTTGACCTTCATGATGCGGGAAGAATTTTGATCCTTTGGGATCCACTAAAAGTCTTCGTTCAACTTCACCATTCTAGCCCCCAGGCTGTCCACTGCACTGTCAAATGCTTGGTTTCCTCAAACACATTCCTTTGCAGCTTTATTTATTTATTTAACTCCCTTGTTGCGAGAAGACCCCTTTGGCTAGATCTTGTACTGACTAGTCTTTCCTCTTCTATGCCTTGGATGCTCCTTGGTGATTTTAATTCTATCCTTAAGCCTGGTGAAAGAAGGAATGGCATCCCAGTGTCTGTATATGAAACAAAGGATATAAATGATTGCTTTAATGAAGTTGGCTTATCTGATCTGAACTCTTCTGGGTGTTTACTTACATGGTCTAATGGGAATATCTGGAGCAAGTTGGACAGAGTTGTGGTTAATCAGTGTTGGCTTGGCACTGGTTGGAGCTCCAATGCAGTTTTCCAATTTCCTAGAATTCTGTTTGATCATTTTGTATGCCTAGTAAATTTATTTTCTGGCCAGGACCTGGGTAATCCTCCATTTAAATACTTCAACATGTGGTCCACTCACTCTGATTTCATGAGAATTGTAAAGGATGTTTGGGAAAATGAGTTTGTTGGTAAACTCCAATATTGCTTCTGTAAAAAGCTCCAGACCCTGAAAAAACCACTGAGACTTTTGAACTCCTCTAGCTTCTCACATATCTCAACTAGAGCTGAGATTGCCACTTCTGAAGTAAAGGACCTCCAACAACTGCTACACAAAAATCCCTCTTGTCAGTCCCTGCAGGAGGATTTGAAATCAAAAAAATTAAAAGCCTTAAGACTTGAGGAAGCCAACAGACTATTTCTGGCTCAACTGTCCAAGAGCAAATTCATAAGGTTCAGTGACAGGGGATCTGCTTTCTTTTACAGTTTTCTTCGAAGGAATAGAGCTAGGAACCATATTGCCTCTATTACTTTGCTGAATGGGAACCTATCTGAATCATATGATCAGGTTGCTCAAGAATTTGTTACGTACTATAAGCAGTTATTGGGGACTGCTGGTTATAACTCAATGGTGGATTCTCACATCCTTGCTAGAGGTCCTGTTTTGAATGAAGAGAAAAGAAATAGTATGATGGCTCCTATCTCAGATGTAGAGATAAAGTCTGCACTATTCAGGATTGGAGACAACAAAGCATCTGGCCCTGATGGATTTTCTGCAGGTTTCTTTAAAAGTGCATGGAACATTATAGGTAATGAATTCATTATGGCTGTGAAGGAATTTTTTGAGAGTGGGAGGATGCTTAAACAGTTAAATCA
>NC_080417.1:66362196-66364696 GCF_029873635.1 Malania oleifera | reverse complement strand
CGATGTAAAATCCGAATGTCAATAATTCCCGCTACACATCTGCGCATGGCCACGAGTGGTTGTCAACGATAAGCATTTGGTTAACCGCATGACCCAACAAGGACAACATGAGTGTCAACGATGCCCAGAGCATGTCAATGAAGGGCCATGCTGACAGCCCACCATTGACAGGTGCTTGAGCACCTCCCCCCCCCCCCCCCCCCTCCTAAAGAGCTTTATATGCCATTTTGGGTCTGGCACAAGGAAGCATCAACTTGTCCGAGGAGTCATACTGGGGTTTTTTTAAGAAATTGTAAATATTTTGCAGAGATGTTTTTCATATAGAAAGCAAATAATAAAGGCTACCTCCAGAAAAATTTTTGGAATTTTTTGGGTTCCGGTGTAATTATTATTAATTTTTGAATTAAAAATAGGTAAAATTCAAGAAAAAATAGTAAATAAATTTATAAAATTATGAAAATTTTTGGAGATGTATAGGATAACATTATGAGGCCATGGGTAACTTTTTATTTTTTGTTTTTCAACCCAATAAGTGAAGAAAAATTTCGAGGAAGTTTGTGTGCATGTCACACGGTTTGGTTCGGTTTTACAAAGGAAGAGCACAATTTTTGGGAGATTTTTGCTACTATGGGAAGGGCATAGTAAAGGCTACCTCGAAAGAAAATTTCTGAATTTTCCGGGCTCCGGTGTAGTTATTATTAATTTTTGAATTAAAAATAGAGAAAATTCACGGAAAATAGCAAATAAATTCAAAAATTTATGAACATTTTTGGGGAGGTAGAGCGTTCCATTTGGAGGCCTTGGGTACTTGGATTTTGGATTTTTCACTCCAGGAAGGGTAGAAAAATGCCATGGAAGGCAGCGGTGCATGGCGCACGGGTTGGTTCGGTTTTTTTGCGATCGGGCCTTCAAGGAGGGTGCATCATGGCTTCCTTCCAAGAATCTTGCCTATCCCCATGATGCTACCCAATGGCTCCACCCACCGATTATGCCGACATGCACCCGAACGGCACGAGTCATGGCATGCACTAACCATGACATGCCGTGTCATGTAATGTACAAGCACACTAGGCCATGCACTAACCATGCAATTCTGTGTCACGTTGTGTACTAGCCACACACATTAGGTCATGCACTAACCATGTCACGCAGTGTCATGTCATGCACTAACCATGTCATGTCGTGTCATGCACTAACCATGATATGTCGTGTCATGTCATGTTATGCACTAACCATGTCATGCCGTGTCATGTCATGTACTAACCATGTCATGTCGTGCCATATCATGCACTAACCATGTCATGTCGTGTCGTGTCACGCACTAACCATGTCATGTCATGTCATGTCATGCACTAACCATGTCATGTCATGTCATGTCATGCACTAACCATGTCATGGCGTGTCATGTCATGCACTAACCATGTCATGTCATGTCATGTCGTGCACTAACTATGTCATATCATGTCGTGTCATGTCACTCGCTAACCATGTCATGCCGTGTCATGTCATGCCCTAACAATGTCATGGAGTGTCATGTCATTCACTAACCATGTCATGTCGTGTCATATCATGCACTAACTATGTCATGTCGTGCCATGTCACGCACTAACCATGTCATGGTGTGTCATGTCATGCACTAACCATGTCATGCCGTGTCATGTGAAGTACTAGCCACACACACTAGGCCATGCATAAACCATGTCATTTCGTGTCATGTCATGCACTAACCATGTCATGGAGTGTCATGTCATGCACTAACCATGTCATGTCGTGTCATTTCATGCACTAACCATGTCATGTCGTGTCATGTTAGGCACTAACCATGTCATGTCGTGTCATGTCATGCACTAACCATGTCATGTCGTGTCATATCAGGCACTGACCATGTCATGGCGTGTCATGTCACTCACTGACCGTGTCATGGCGTGTCATGTCATGCACTGACCATGTCATGCCGTGTTAGCTCAAGTACTAGCCACACACACTAGGCCATGCACTAACCATGTCATGTCGTGTCATGTCATGCATTAACGATGTCATGGAGTGTCATGTCGTGTCACGCACTAACCATGTCATGTCGTGTCATGTCATGCACTAACCATGTCATGTCATGTTATGCACTAACCATGTCATGACGTGTAATGCCATGCACTAACCATGTCATGACGTGTCATGCCATGCACTAACCATGTCATGGAGTGTCATGTCAGGCACTAACCATGTCATGTCACGCACTAACCATGTCATGGAGTGTCATGTCAGGCACTAACCATGTCATGTCACGCACTAACCATGTCATGGAGTGTCATATCATGCACTAACCATGTCATACCGTGTCATGTCATGCGCTAACCGTGTCATGCCGTGTCATGTCAAGTACTAGCCACACGCACTAGGTCATGCACTAACCATGCCATACGGTGTCATGCCCTGCACTAACCATGTCATGTCGTGTCATGTTAAGTACTAGCCACACACACTAGACCAAGCACTAACCATG
>NC_080417.1:66344696-66357196 GCF_029873635.1 Malania oleifera | reverse complement strand
GAATTCCTCGTTGAAGACCAACAATTGCAATGATATATCCCCATCACGATGAAATTTCAAAGATTACCCGGGCCTGTCGGCCAAGGCTATAGACTCGTTGAATACATCAGTGTAGCGCGCGTGCAGCCCAGAACGTCTAAGGGCATCACAGACCTGTTATTGCCTCAAACTTCCATGGCCTAATTGGCCATAGTCCCTCTAAGAAGCTGGCCGTGAAGGGTCACCTCCACATAGCTAGTTAGCAGGCTGAGGTCTCGTTCGTTAACGGAATTAACCAGACAAATCGCTCCACCAACTAAGAACGGCCATGCACCACCACCCATAGAATCAAGAAAGAGCTCTCAGTAGTAGTCAAGTTAGAGAGAGAAGCTCTCACCTCTCTCTAGGGAGAGGCGCTTGGCATAGGCGTGGGTGCTGTTCTCTTGTGTAATCCGAGTGATTCTTGGTTGATTAGGTGTTCTTGAGTTGAATCGATGGTGGATTGGAACCTGTTTTGGTTTGATTTCATCTTGGATTTGAGTTGTGAATGTTCTCGGGTTGTAGGATTTCAGATTCCTGATCTCTCGCGTGCTATGGAGTTTGAAATCTGAACTGCTCAGGGTCATGGCTGGGAGCTCAAAATCTGGGGTTCAGGCGCTTGAGAACAAGGATGAGAGAAAGGAAGTGATTGAGGATGCCTTAAGGTTCATTGTGGCAAAAGGCGGAAAAAGAGGACTATGGGCGGATAAGAAAGATTCTGAAATAATGGCCGAGTATGAGAGGCTTGAAGAATTAACACTGAAGAGATTGTTCGAGTCGAGAGGATCCCTTCCAGCATCTACGCTAATGGACAAGATCAAGTCCATCTCGGAGATGTATGTAAATCCAGGAGATGGAAACAAATAGCCGGGAATGTCAGATGGAGACTGTTGCACTGACCAAAGGGATTTAAATGTGCGAAGTAAGGAACCTCCTGGTCCGACTGGAAGCAAGAAACCAGTGGAAGGAGGTTTAAAGGAAAATGGTAAAGGTAAGGAACAACTCTAGGGAGATCTAGAAGTGTCAAAGTTAGAAAGTGACGAACAGGAAGTTGGTGGTGAGTCCTCAGGGGAAATAACAAAGGAAATTCCCAAGGAGAATGCTCAGGATGTGCGAACAATTGTAAGGAATAATAAGAGGGTCCCGTGGTCTGATCTATTTGCGAACAACAGGAAACCTAGCTGCTGCACTGCTATCCTTGCGTTCCACTCTGATGGCAAGGGTGTGAGATTGGAGGAAAGTGACCTAACTAGTCCTGAGGAATCGTACAAAAGATGCCTCGTGGGGTACTTTGTTGGGTACTCCACTGGTAAGGATGCACTCAGAAGTGTGGTAAATTCCTAGAGAGTGAAGAAAATGAATTATATCGAGCATGAGGATGGTTGGGTGGTGTTCAAATTCTAGGATGAAACTGAAATGGAAGAGGTTCTGTAGAAAGCCCCATATGCGACTCGTGGAAGGACTCTATACATGAAAAGGATGCCCAAACACTTTCAGTTTGGTCAAGAACATAGAACCACCTTACCAGTGTGGACACAGTTAAAAAATCTACCAATGGAGATGTGGAACCCAATGGCTCTGGGCAGGATTGCTTCGGAACTGGGGAATCCTGTATGTGCAGATAAACTAACCATGATGCAGGCGAGAATTTTATATGCAAGAGTTTTGGTGGAGATAAATGTGGCTGGTGAAATTAAAGACTCTATCAGGGTTTTCCTACTGAACAATGAAGAAATGATCCAAGAAGTTATATATGAAAATCTGCCCAGCTTCTGTTCTCATTGTAAGCATGTGGGACATACTGTAAACCATTGTGGGTTCAGGAAAAGAGAGAATGTAAAGATCCATGACAAAGGGAAAACTAAACTAGTTCCTGAGAAGTTGGACAGTACATCACACAGTAACCAACAGGAGAAAGAAGACAAGGGGAAAGGTGTTGTGAGCTCTAGTGATTGTACAAATGGTCCATCAGATTTACTTGTGGATCATGGTGCTAAAATGGTATCTGATTCTGTCTGTATTGGCCCTTCTTTCCAAGACTCTTTAGATGATAATTCTAATACTGGACAGAAAAGGAAATATGTAAACTGCGGGAGATTGGTTGAAGATCTGTTCCCGGAAGTAGGTGCAGGAGTGGGAGATGTGGGTTTAAAGAGTAGCAATGTGGGATGTGGGGATCAACCAGATAAGGGAACTGAGACCATTGAAGATACAGTGGTAATGAATGCTGGACCTGTAGAAAAAAAGGCTGAGTGCTCTGAGGATAATTCTCACCAGATGGTGTGTGGATTAATGGCCGCTGGTACTCCTAAACCCTATAATAATAAGGGAGGAATGGAAGGTAGAATGGCAAGGAATAAAAGAAATGGGAAGAAAGGTGCTACAACCAGTCAACAAGTTAAAAAAGGGGGCCCTGGCCCCCAGCATGTCAAATGAAAATTGGTGTGTGGAATATCAGAGGCCTTAATTTGCCTCTGAAACAAAAAGGGGTCAAGGACCTCATGAGGAAAAATAACTTGGATGTAATGGGGATACTAGAAACAAAGCTATCTAGAGAAAGTTTGGAGAAAATGATGACTAAGGAATTCTACTCATGGAATCAAGTTAACAATTTTGATCTACATGAGGCTGGTAGAATCCTAATACTCTGGAATCCTAGTAGAGTGGAACTGCAGATCCATCATAAAAATGAACAAGCTATTCACTGCCTTATTAAATGTTTGGTAACTGCAAATGAATGCTTTATCAATTTCATATACGGTTTCAATACAATAGTCTCTAGGAGACCTTTTTGGATGGATATTGTTCACACTGGATCTGGTGTTGCTGGGCCATGGATGCTAGCAGGGGATTTCAACTGTGTTCTGAAAATAGAGGAGAAAAAAAATGGTGTGCCTGTGTCAATGTATGATGTAGAAGATATCAGTGAGTGCTTCAATGTGGCAGGATTGACAGATCTGAATTCAACTGGGAGTTTTCTTACATGGTCTAATGGGAGAGTATGGTGCAAGTCATTCAGTGTCCTTGATTGGCCTATTCTCAAAGTTGGAGATGGGTAGGCCACCTTTCAAATTCAATATGTGGACTGTACAACCTGAGTTCCTGCATATAGTTAAAGAAATATGGCAGAGGCAGTATAATGGTTATAAATAGTTCAGTTTTGTCTAGAAACTTCAAGAGTTGAAGAAGCCGTTGAGATCCTTGAATACTATTCACTTCTCCCATATATCAATTCGTACTAAGAAAGCAAGTTCTGACTTGAGGGAAGTCCAGAGTAAACTTCACGATGACCCTACATGTACTAAGCTGCAAAAGGAACTCAAAGACAAAAGAGAGGTAGCTGACAGATTAGAGAAGGCAAACAGGATGTATCTGTCCCAAATGGAAAAATGTAAGTATTTAAAATACTGTGATAGGAGTTCATCATTCTTCCACTCTCTCTTGAGAAGGAATAAAACTAGGAACCACATATCCTCTGTAATGAAACAAGATGGTGAGCTCACGAACTCATATGATTAGGTGGCTGTTGAATTTATAAATTTCTATTCCCAGTTACTGGGTACAGAAGAGTGTTGTAGAAAGATAAATGCTCAAGTAATTAAGGAAGGTTCTGTTCTGAATGATACTAAAAGGAGTGACATGGTGAGGCCTATCACAAAGGAAGAAGTAAAGAGTGCTCTGTTTAGTATTGGGGATGACAAGGCCCCAGGCCCTGATGGTTACTCTGCAAGCTTCTATAAGAAGGCTTGGAATATAATTGGCCATGATGTGTGTGAAACAGTGATGGAATTCTTTCAGAGTGGTAAATTATTGAAGCAAATCAATCACACAAGCATAGTGTCATGGACCCCCAAAATGGGACTCAAGTAAGGGCTGTGTGGCACTCGTTGAGAGCTCTCCCTGGACAAGTCAGCCAAGTCTCACACGTTCAAGCCTGCAATCACGAGCACCTGGTGAGTCTCAATACTTAAGAAAACCAAGGAACAATAGGATATCACACGAGCAATATATTCTTATACACCGAATAAGACTAACCATCTGAGACATCACAATCCAAGGCAAAAAAACACCACAATCAAAGGGACTACTTATATTATTCAACAACAAGAGAATAATCATACAAACGATCACATAGATAATCATATATTCATTCCAAATCCCTGAAGAATACAATTATAGCAGTATCTCACTCCCCCTTTTCCCCATTACATTGTCACACCCTAACATCCTCCCCTACTCATTTTATCGACGTCCTCATCGATGTGTTGTAGAGGCCTTCTCACTTTTCTGATGTCGAAGTAGATGTTGTTGACTACGAATTTATGAAATCTTCAATCTTCTGTATGGTATGCTGAAGGTTGTCTGCTGTTTTCCAACTATTCTCTTCTTCCCCCAGTCCTAACCATTGAACCAGAAATTGTTGTTGTTGATGACCTTCTAGATTGACGACCCTGTCTGCAATGATCTAGATTTCTTTGGTGACAGGATGCCTCCTGGAAATTGTTGATCTCCTTAATTATTGTTGGTGCAGATCTGCTTCATCTGTGTGGAATGGCTTTAAACTGCTTACATGAAACACGGGATGGATTGGATGTCTCTCGCTTTTCATCCACTCGGGTTGCTCAAGCTGATAAGATGCATGTCCCACCTTTTTGATTACTATGATTGGACCTTCGTAACAACGTAACAACCTTTTAGTCGCAAAAGATTTCATAGAATTAAAACAGAATTGTGCCGTGTCCAGTAAAGTAACCCAATTCTTCTGATTGGAGTGAACAAAATGTCGCAAGTATTCTTCCAGCATCCCATTAAAACGTTCGGTTTGACCATTTGTCTATAGGTGATAGCTCGTGGAAAGATTAAGGTTTGAACCCATCAAACGAAAGAGTTCACCCCAAAATCCCCCCGTGAATCTAACATCCCTATCACTAATTAAGCTTTATGGAACACCCCAATATTTCACCACATGCTTGAAGAATAACTGAGCTATCTTCTCTGCTGAACACGGCTTCAAAACTGGTACGAAAGTTGCATACTTTGAGAACCGGTCAACCACCACTAAAATTGTGTCAAACTCCTCTACTTTTGGCAACGAGGAAATGAAATCCAAAGAGACACTCTCCCATGGCCTGGCAGGAACTAGCAATGGCTCCAATAAACCTGAGGTCTTCTTTCTTTCTACCTTGTCTTGTTGATAGATCAAGCACATTTTGGTATAACTCATCACATCATCTTGCATATTCGGCCAACAGTACCCCTGTGTAATCAAAGCATGAGTTGTTCGCCATCCCAGATGACCAGCCCACAACGTATCATGACACTCTTTCAGTAAGGTTTTCCTCAAGTTTCCAACTTTGGGCATATAGACTTTCCTGCCTTTAGTCATTATCAGTCCATCTTCTACTCAGAATTTTCGTGTCTTCCTTTCTTCTATTAGTTTGCTTAGTGACTGCGCCTGCTGGTCTGTACTTAAATGTTCCTTGATAAGATTCTTCAAATGTAGCACCACCCTACTAGTTGATAGATAACTGATGATTTTCAATGCTGCCAATTCTGTTGTTCTTCTGGGGCAGTTTTTGTGGCTTCGGTTTCCCCTCGAAGGGCCTTTATAGCATTCAAAGTCTTACGTTCAGGGCACTCTGCCACTCGTTGCGGACCCATGCAAAGAAAACATGAGATCGCCACTTGACGCTCTCCACCCCCCGTTTGTCCACCCCTCCACTCCCCATTCATGGGCGCTCTTTTATCTTTCCAAGAACTATTTGTCTCCCCATCCCTTCCCCCATTTGTGGGCTTATACACTTTACTAGGACGAGAATCATTATTGGAGGATGTAGGGAAATTTCGCTTCCCAGAATTATCTGAAAAGTCATCCAACCGTTCAGCAGCAGTGAGGGCAGAAGAGAGATCACCAGCACCTTGCCGACGTATTTCATTTCTTGGCCATGTCTTCAAACCCCGAAGAAAATGAATCAGTTTATCTGATTCAGTCATGTCTACAATGTCCAACATCAAGGCTTGGTATTCCTTTACATAACTCCTTAATGAGCCCGTCTGTTGCAATTCCATTACTTTGCACTTTGCTATATACTCCATATTTTCTGGATAGAATTGGGTCTTCAAAGTCTGTTTCAACCCCTTCCATGTGTTAATGACACATCTATTGTGCTGAATATCATTCCATTTAGTTCTCCACCAAAATTTTGCATCCCCAACCAGGTAGACCATTGCCATATTGACCCGGTCCACTTCTAAATCCACTCGGGAGCACGTGAAGTAGTGTTCCATATCAAAGAAGAAATTGTCCAACTCCTTTGCATCTCGTGTACCCCCACAACTTTTAGGTTCCGGTACCTTCCATCAAGAACTCTCATTTGGATTTGCAACTGGCCATTGGGCTAACTATGCCACTGCATTCACTTTCGCAGTGATCTCTTGTAAATCCCTCTGGACTTGGACCACCGCACTTCGGACATTGCCCATTTCCTTCAAATCTTCCTTCAAAGCAGTAATGGACACTTTAACATCTTCTGCAAGAAAATCAAGATTATCAGTTAGCTCCCATAAGGAGGCCTCAAGATCTATTGGCTCTCCCCATTGGGACGAAAGAGATGGTGATATTCCCTCAATATGTTGTAGCCAGCTCTCAAAGGCTTCCAACTGCTCGATACTCTTCTAGAAAGCCTCAAGCTCTCTTGGCCGTTTCTCTAGGGATTTCACACTTGGAATGAATTTTTCAAGTTCCTCAAGTCTCTCTACGACTTTTGATACCCCATAAAGATTTTCTCTAGGGTTTTCTTCGACGGCCTCAAGCTCTGTTGGCACGCCTTTCTCTTTTATCAATGTTGCCACCAACCCTTGGAGGTCACCGCACATTGTCTCCAAGGTTACAAGTTTTGTCTCAAGCGCCGCAATGTGCTTCACTCTTCCTGACTTATTTCTCATATTCCCACGCATGGTGCTCGCACACACTGTGCTCTGATACCAACTGTCACGGACCCCCAAAATGGGACTCAAGTAAGGGCCGTGTGGCACTCGTTGAGAGCTCTCCCTGGACAAGTCAGCCAAGTCTCACACGTTCAAGCCTGCAATCACGAGCACCTGGTGAGTCTCAATACTTAAGAAAACCAAGGAACAATAGGATATCACACGAGCAATATATTCTTATACACCGAATAAGACTAACCATCAGAGACATCACAATCCAAGGCAACAAAACACCACAATCAAAGGGACTACTTATATTATTCAACAATAAGAGAATAATCATACAAACGATCACATAGATAATCATATATTCATTCCAAATCCCTGAAGAATACAATTATAGCAATATCTCACTCCCCCTTTTCCCCATTACATTATCACACCCTAACACATAGCCTTAATACCTAAGTCTGATCATGCTACCAATATAAATGAGTATCGGCCTATCTCCTGTTGTAATACCTTATACAAAATCATTGCCAAGGTGTTAGCTGGAAGAATTAAACCATGCCTTGAGGACTTGATTAACCCAGCTCAAGTAGCTTTTGTCAAAGGCAGGAGTATGGTTGAGAATATTTACTTGGTGTAGGAGCTGATAAGAGGCTATAAGAGGAAAAGAATTTCTCCTAGATGCCTATTGAAAATAGATTTGAAAAAGGCTTATGACTGTGTGTCGTGGGCATTTTTGAGGGATATGATGATCAACCTAAATTTCCCCGATCAAATGATAAATTGGCTTATGCAATGTGTCTCAACCACCTCGTTCTCTATCTCATTAAATGGGAGACTAAATGGATTCTTTAAAGGAAGGAAAGGTCTTAGGCAAGGTGACCCATTATCACCTCTGCTCTTTGTCCTCTGTGTGGAATACCTGTCTAGACTTCTGAAAGTGCTAGAAGGAAAATTCAGATTCAAGTTTCACCCCAAATGCGAACAACTCAAGATAACCCACCTAGTGTTTGCAGATGACCTTATGCTGTTTTCTAGAGGAGACTCTGAATCAATTAAGTTTCTGCTGGAGTGTATTAAAGAATTCTCTCAATGTTCTGGGCTCTCAGTAAACAGTCTAAAATCTAACATCTATCAAGCTGGTATGAAATCACTTGATTTGGAAAATATCCTGAACCAAACAGGATTCAAAGAGGGCAAACTTCCTGTTAAATATCTGGGTGTGCCACTGCTATCTTCCAAACTAAACGCTGCTCACTACAAACCATTGATTGATCGGATTGCTGGGTTTTTCAAAGGATGGCCTGGACACACATTGTCCTATGCTGGAAGACTTGAGATAATCAACTCGATTATCCAAGGGGTAGAGTGTTTTTGGTTGGCCATATTTCCCATTTCACAAAATGTCTTATATCAAATTACCAAGCTATGCAGGATCTTCTTGTGGGGTGGCAGGAGAAAGCCTTTGGTGGCCTGGAATGAAATCTGTAAGACAAAATAAGAAGGAGGCTTGGGAGTATTTGACCTAAGGGCCTGGAACAGAGCACTACTGACAAAAGCAGTATGGAATATTCAAGCCAAGGAAGACAGTCTCTGGACAAAATGGATTAATCAATTCTATCTGAAGGACAATGAAATATGGGATGCTGTAAATGCCAAAGAATTCTCCCCCTTATTCAAAAGCTTAGTTGATATAAAAGATCAGCTCATTCAAAAATCTGGGAGTGTGGCTGCAGCTTCTGAATTTCTGGAAGAAATGGGAAATAAAGCTCACATGTTATACAATAGCTGGAGGGAGAAAGGCCACAAACTTCCATGGTTAAAATCTGTTTGGATGAATGGAATTACCCCAAAATATTCCTTTTGTTTATGGCTGGCCTGGAAAGGTAAATTACCCACATGTGACAAAATTTTTGCAGAAGGAGTTAACCCCTTATGCTCCTTTTGCAAAATGGAAACCGAGACTCTAGACCATATTTTCTTTGGATGTGAATTTACGGCTGAAGTGTGGAATGGTATAAGGAGTTGGCTTGGAATCAAAAGGGCTATGACAACAATTAGGGCGACAGTGAAATGGATACACAAAGAAGCCAAAGGCAATGGAGTACACCTGGCTGGAAAGAAAATTGCACTAGCCACAACTGTTTATCTTATTTGGCATTTTAGAAATAGAAATAGATTTGAAAATCATGTAATCCCTCCAATGGAGCTTCTCAAAGTCATAAAAAAGCATATATATAGGGAGGTTTATGATAAATTTGATATGTATCCTATGTGAACTAGATTAGGATGATCTTTTAAGTGGCCATGTGTATGGCCCCCGGGGATGCCTGGGTTTTGATGTATTGTATTTGGTTTCCTGGGTATGCCCAGTGAAGATGTATATACACACTCAGTTGATCAATATATTTACCCAATTGATCCAAAAAAAAAAGAGCTCTCAGTCAGAGTTCAAAAGGAGGGAATGAAGGGCCCAGTGGGACGAAGAACAGGAAGTATGAAAAGAAAGGTGGTATGACTGGCAAACAAAATAAGAAAGGGGGCCCTAGCCCCCTACATGTTAAATGAGAACTGGATTCTGGAATATCAGAGGCTTTAATATGCCTCTGAAACAAAAAGGGGTCCTAGACCTCATGAGAAAGAATAAATTGGATATAGTGGGGATTTTGGAAACTAAACTGTCTTTGGATAGTCTGGAGAAAATGATGAGAATGAAATTCTCTGCATGGAATCAAGTCAACAATTTTGATTTACATGAGGCTGGGAGAATTCTAATCTTATGGAACCCAAGTAAAGTGGAGATACAGATTCACCATAGAAATGAGCAGGCCATACACTACCTTGTGAAATGCCAGGTATCTTCAAACAAATATTTACTTAGTTTCATTTATGGATTTAACACTATTGTTACCAGGAGGCCTCTATGGTCGGACATCATGCGCACTGGTTCTGGGATTTCATACCCTTGGATGCTTGCTGGGGACTTTAACTGCGTCCTGAATAATGAAGAGAAAAAGAATGGGGTTCCTGTCACAGTCTATGATGTGGAGGACATTAGTGAGTGTTTCAATGTTGCTGGGCTTACGGATCTAAACTCAACAGGAGGCTCTCTTACGTGGTCGAATGGAAAAGTCTAGTGCAAGTTAGATCGGGTGATGGTTAACCAGGCCTGGCTCCTTAGTGGATGGGTTTCTCATGTTCACTTTCAATTTCCGGGGATTCTGTCTGATCACTCTGTGGCCTTGATTTCAACATTCTATGAAATGGAGCTTGGGAAACTCCCATTCAAATTCTTTAATATGTGGTCCTCACATCCTGACTTTCAGGGAATAGTGAGGGAGGTTTGGCAGAGATCATTTGATGGGTACAATAAATTTGGGTTTGTAAAGAAACTACAAGCTCTGAAGTATCCATTAAAATCCTTGAATGCTCTTCACTTTTCTCATATCTCAGTTCGTTCTGATAAGACTAATGCTGATTTGGTGGAAAGTCAGAGTAAATTACATGATGATCCGACAAGTTCTGATCTGCAATTGGATATGTTTAAGAAGAAACAAATAGCAGCAAGGTTGGAGACTGCGAACAGGATGTTTGTATCTCAGTTAGCTAAATGTAAATTCTTGAAGCATAGTGATAGAAGCTCCTTCTTCTTCCATGCATTGTTAAGGAGAAATAAATCTAGAAATCACATTTCAGCTATAGTGAATTAGAATGGTGTGCCTACTAACTCATATGATCAGGTGGCTACTGGATTTATCAATTTCTATACTCAAATCCTGGGTACGGAAGTTATTTGCAACAAGATAAATCCTCAAGTAATTGGTTTGGGAGCTTATCTGAATGAAGAAAGAAGTAAGGAAATGGTTAGACCAATTACAGATGAGGAAATTAAAAATGCCCTATTCAGTATTGGCAATGACAAAGCCCCAGGGCCCGATGGCTACTCTGCGGGTTTCTTTAAGAAGGCTTGGAATATAATTGGCCACGATCTATGCCTTTCAGTAAAAGAAATTTTCCATAGTGGCAAATTATTAAAGCAGATTAACCACACGAGCATTGCTCTAATTCCCAAGTCAGGCCATGCCTCCACTGTGAATGACTATCATCCAATCTCTTGTTGTAATGTCCCGTACAAAGTCATTGCAAAAATGCTAGCAGGTAGAGTTAAGCCCTGCCTTGAGGAGCTAATTAACCCTGCTCAAGCTGCCTTTGTTAAAGGAAGGAGCATGGTGGAGAATATCTATTTGGTTCAAGAACTGATGAGGGGATACAAAAGGAGAAGGATGTCCCCTAGATGCCTGCTTAAAATTGATTTGACGAAAGCTTATGACAGTGTGTCTTGGGAATTCTTGAAGGATATGCTAATCAATCTCAAATTCCCTGAGCAGATGATAGGCTGGATTATGGAGTGTGTCTCTACTATTTCCTTCTCCATTTCAATCAATGGGAGGTTAAATGGCTTCATTAAGGGCAGGAAGGGGTTGAGGCAGGGTGACCCCTTGTCTCCTCTCCTCTTTGTAATCTGTATGGAGTATTTATCAAGGCTACTATTGACTCTGGTGGGCAAGTTCAGATTTAATTTCCATCCCAAGTGTGAACGATTGAAACTTACCCACTTAATATTTGCAGATGACCTAATGATATTCTCGAAGGCTGATGCTGACTCAGTGAATTTTCTATTGGAGTATTTGAAGGAGTTCTCTCAGTGTTCTGGGTTGGCAGCAAATGTCCTGAAATCAAATCTGTATCAAGCTGGAATGAAGCCTCAGGTCCTGGAAAATGTTCTGAACCAAACTGGTATCTTAGAAGGGAAATTCCCTTTTAAATACCTTGGAGTACCATTTCTGTCTTCCAAACTGAATGCAACTCATTACAGGCCTCTAATTGATCGAATTGCTGGAATATTTAAGGGCTAGCCTAGGTTCACATTGACTTATGCAGGCAGACTGGAAATTATAAACTCAATTGTACAGGGTTTGGAATGCTTCTGGCTGGCAATTTTTGCAATCCTTTTGAATGTTCTGAATCAAGTGATCAAACTGTGCAGGGTCTTTCTGTGGGGCGGTAGAAGGAAGCCATTAGTGGCGTGGAATGAAGTGTGCAAACCAAAAGAAGAAGGGGGACTGGGTATCTTTGATCTCAAAATCTGGAATAGAGCACTGCTGACAAAGGCTCTTTGGAATATTCATGCCAAGAAGGATAGTCTTTAGACAAAATGGATTCACCAATTTTACTTAAAGGACTCTGATATATGGAATGCTGTAACTTCAAAGGATGACTCCCCCTTGTTCAAATCTTTGGTTGAAATTAAAGACCAGCTCATTGTCAAATCTGGGAGTATCGTTGCAGCAACTGAAAATCTGCTTAGAGTTGGCAATGAAGCTCACCTGTCCTACGATTTTTGGAGAGAAAAGAACTGCATACTGCCATGGATGAAATCTGTTTGGCTGAATGGTACCACTCTGAAATATGCATTCTGTTTGTGGCTGGCTTCGAAAAGTAAACTCCCCTCATGTGACAGGATACAGCTTGATGGAGTTGACTCT
>NC_080417.1:66332196-66342196 GCF_029873635.1 Malania oleifera | reverse complement strand
ACACATCCGTGCATGGCCACGAATAGTTGTGTCAACGATAAGGATTTGGTTAACCACATGGCCCAACGATGACGAATCCGAATGTCAACAATGCCAACTACACATCCGCGCATGGCCACGAATGGTTTTGCCAACGATAAGCATTTGGTTAACTGCATAGCCCAACGATGACAAAAATTTGAATGTCAACAATTTCCACTACACATCCACGCATGGGCACGGATGGTTGTCAATGAGAAGCATTTGGTTAACCGCATGGCCCAACGATGACAAATCCGAATGTCAATAATTTTCACTACACATCCATGCATGGCCACGAATGGTTGTCAACGACAAGCATTTGGTTAACCACATGGCCGAACGATGACAAATCCGAATGTCAACAATTCCCACTACACATCCGCGCATGGCCACGGATGGTTGTCAACCATAAGCATTTGGTTAACCGCATGACCCAACGATGACAAATCGAAATGTCAATAGTTCCAAATACACAACCGCACATGGCTACGGATGGTTGGCAACGATAAGCATTTGGTTAACCGCATGGCCCAACGATGACAAATCCGAATGTCAACAATTTTCACTACACATCCGCGCATGGCCATGAATGGTTGTCAAAGATAAGCATTTGGTTAACCGCATGGCCCAACGATGACAAATCTGAATGTCAACAATTCCCACTACACATCCGCGCATGGCCACGGATGGTTGTCAACGATAAGCATTTAGTTAACCGCATGACCCAACGATAACTAATCCGAATGTTAACAATTCCCACTACACATCTGCGCATGGCCACGGATGGTTGTCAATGATAAGCATTTGGTTAACTGCATGGCCCAACGATGACAAATCCGAATGTCAACAATTCCCGCTACACATCCGCGCATGGCCACGAATGGTTGTTGACGATAAGCATTTGGTTAATCGCATGACCCAACAATGACAACATGAGTGTCAACGATGCCCAGAGCATGTCAACGAAGGGCCATGCTGACAGCCCACCATTGACGGGTGCTTGAGCACCTCCCCCCCCCCCCCCCCTAAAGAGCTTTATATGCCATTTTGGGTCTGGCACAAGGAAACATGAACTTGTCCGAGGAGTCATACCTGGGTTTTTTTAAGAAATTGTCAATATTTTGAAGATATGTTTTTCATATAGGAATGACATAATAAAGGCTACCTCCAAAAATTTTTTTGGAATTTTCCGGGTTCCGGTGTAATTATTATTAATTTTTGAATTAAAAATAGGTAAAATTCAAGAAAAATAGTAAATAAATTTATAAAATTATGAAAATTTTTGAATATGTATAGGATAACATTCTGAGGCCATGGGTAACTTTTTTTCTTGGTTTTGCAACCTAATAGGTGAAAAAAAATTCCAAGGAAGTTTGTGTGCATGTCACGTGGTTTGGTTCGGTTTTATGAAGGGAGAGCACAAGTTTTGGGAGATGCTTGCTACTATGGGAAGCGAATAGCAAAGGCTACCTCTAGAAAAAAATTTCTGAATTTTCCAGGCTCTGGTGTAGTTATTATTATTTTTTGAATTAAAAATAGAGAAAATTCATGGAAAATAGTAAATAAATTCGAAAAATTATGAAAATTTTTGGGGAGGTAGAGCGTTTCATTTGGAGGCCTTAGGTACTTTGATTTTGGATTTTTCACTCTGGTAAGGGTAGAAAAATGCCATGGAAGGCAGCGGTGCACGGCGCGTGGGTTGGTTCGATTTTTTTGTGGTCGGGCCTTCAAGGAGGGTGCATCATGGCTTCCTTTCAAGAAGCTTGGCTATCCCCACGATGCTACCCAATGGCCTTGCCCACCGATTATGCTGATATGCACCTAAACGGGACGAGTCATGGCATGCACTAACCATGTCAAGTCGTGTCATGCCATGGCGTGTCATGTCATGTCGTGTCATGTAATGTACTAGTACACTAGGCCATGCACTAACCATTCAATTTTGTGTCACGTCATGTACTAGCCACACACATTAGGTCATGCACTAACCATGTCGTGCAGTGTCATGTCATGCACTAACCATGTCATGTCGTGTCATGCACTAACCATGATATGTCGTGTCATGTCATGTCATGCACTAACCATATCATGTCGTGTCATGTCATGTACTAACCATGTCATGGAGTGTCATGTCATGCACTAACCATGTTATGTCGTGTCATGTTACGCACTAACTATGTCATGTCGTGTCATGTCATGCACTAACCATGTCATGGCGTGTCATGTCATGCACTAACCATGTTATGTCGTGTCATGTCATGCACTAACCATGTCATGTTGTGTCATGTCATGCACTAACCATGTCAAGTTGTGTCATGTCATGTCACGCACTAACCGTGTCATGTCGTGTCATGTCATGCACTAACCCTGTCATGGAGTGTCATGTCATGCACTAACCATGTCGTGTCGTGTCGTGTCATGTCATGCACTAACCATGTCATGCCGTGTCATGTCAAGTACTAGCCACACACACTAGGCCATGCACTAACCATGTCATATCGTGTCATGTGATGCACTAACCATGTCATGGAGTGTCATGTCATGCACTAACCACGTCATGTCGTGTCATTTCATGCACTAACCATGTCATGTCGTGTCATGTCATGCACTAACCATGTCATGTGGTGTCATGTCAGGCACTAACCATATCATGTCGTGTCATGTCATGCACTAACCATGTCATGGCGTGTCATGTCGTACACTATCCATGTCATGTCATGCACTAACCATGTCGTGTCGTGTCATGTCACGCACTAACCATGTCATGGCGTGTCATGTCACGCAGTAACCATGTCATGCCGTGTCATGTCAAGTACTAGCCACACACACTAGGCCATGTGTTAGCGTGTGACAATGTAATAGGGAAAAGGGAGAGTGAGATACTGCTATAATTGTATTCTTCAGGGATTTAGAATGAATATATGAATATCTGTGTTATCGCTTGTATGGTGATTCTCTTGTAGATGAATAATACAAGTAGTTCTTTTCATTGTGGCATTCTGTTGCCTTGGATTATGATGTCTCTGATTGTTATAGTCTTATTCGGTGTATAAGAATATATTGCTCATGTGAAATCCTATTGTTCCATGTTTTCCTTGAGTATTGAGACTCACCTGGTGCTCGTGCTTGCAGGCTTGAACGTGTGAGAGTTGGCTGACTTGTCGAGGGAGAGCTCTCAATGAGTGCCACACGGCCCTTACTTGAGTCCCATTTTGGGGGTCCGTGACAGTTGGTATCAGAGCACAGTGTGTACGAGCACCATGCGTGGGATTATGAGAAATAAGTCAGGAAGAGTGAAGCGCATTGAGGCACTTGAGACAAAACTTGTAACCCTGGAGACAACGTGCGGTGACCTCCAAGGGTTGGTGGCAACATTGATAAAAGAGAAAGGCATGTCAACAGAGCTTGAGGCCGTCGAAGAAAACCCTAGAGAAAATCTCTATGGGGTATCAAAATTCGTAGAGAGACTTGAGAAACTTGAAAAATTCATTCCAAGTGTGAAATCCCTGGAGAAACGGCCAAGAGAGCTTGAGGCCTTCCAGAAGAGTATCGAGCAGTTGGAAGCCTTTGAGAGCAGGCTACAATATATTGAGGGCATATTGCCATCTCTTTCATCCCAACGGGGAGAGCCAATAGAGCTTGAGGCCTCCTTACGGGAGCTAACGGATAATCTTGATTTCCTTACAAAAGATGTTAAAGTGTCCATTACTGCTTTGAAGGAAGATTTGAAGGAGATGGGCAATGTCCAAAGCGTGGTGGTCCAAGTCTAGAGGGATTTACAAGAGGTCACTGCGAAAGTGAATGCAGTGGCATAGTTAGCCCAATGGCCAGTTGCACATCCAAATGAGAGTTCTCGATGGAAGGTACCGGAACCTAAAAGTTTTGGGGGTACACGAGATGCAAAGAAGCTAGACAATTTCTTCTTTAATATGGAACACTACTTCACATGCTCCCGAGTGGATTTAGAAGTGGACCGGGTCAATATGGCAACGGTATACTTGGTTGGGGATGCAAAATTGTGGTGGAGAACTAAATGGAATGATATTCAGCACAATAGATGTGTCATTAACACATGGGAGGGGTTGAAACAGGCGTTGAAGGCCCAATTCTATCCAGAAAATGTGGAGTATATAGCAAAGTGCAAAGTAATGGAATTGCAACAGACGGGCTCATTAAGGAGTTATGTAAGGGAATACCAAGCCTTGATGTTGGACATTGTAGACATGACTGAATCGGATAAACTGATTCATTTTCTTCGGGGTTTGAAGACATGGCCAAGAAATGAAATACGTGGCAAGGTGATGGTGATCTCTCTTCTGGCCTCGCTGCTGCTGAATGGTTGGATGATTTTTCAGATAATTCTGGGAAGCGAAATTTCCCTACATCCGCCAATAATGATTCCCGTCCCAACAAAGTGTATAAGCCCACAAATGAGGGAAGGGATAGGGAGACAAATAGTTCTTGGAAAGATAAAAAAGCGCCCATGAATAGGGAGTGGAGGGGCGAACGAACGGGGGATGGAGGGCGTCGACCGATCTCTTGTTTTCTTTGCATTGGACCACATTGAGTGGCGGAGTGCCCCGAACGTAAGGCTTTGAATGCTATAAAGGCCCTTCAAGGGGAAACCGAAACCCCGACAGCAATTCTAGAAGAACAACCGAATATGGGGGAGCCTTGAGATTTTTGGGGGCATTAGAGCGTCAAGTAATTAACAATAAGTCTCAGGAGAAGGGACTAATGTATGTTAATCTACTTTTGAATGGAAAGAAAATCAGGGCCATGATTGATACAGGGGCCACCCATAATTTCATTGTTGATTCTGAAGCTCAACGGTTAGAATTGCAAGTAGATAAAGATGTGGGCAAGATAAAAGCAGTGAATTCTCCGGCATTAACCACGGTGGGGGTGGTACCTAAAGTGGCATGCTAAATGGGATCATGGTCTGGAACAGTTGATTTCACTGTGGCACCCCTTGACGACTTTGATGTGGTATTGGGTATGGATTTTCCTAAAGTGAAACGCTCAATGCCGATCCCAGCTGCGGATTGTCTTGTGATAATGAAAAGTGCACCTTGTGCGGTCCCCACATCCTACAACAATTTCAATGAGAGGAAGTTGCTTTCAGCCCTCCAATTCAAAAAGGGACTAAAAAGGGGAGAATCTTCTTTCGTGGTTCTACCAATAGTCTCAGAAGATGCATAGGTAAGGAAATATCCACTTCAGATTAAGGAAGTTTTAGAAGAGTTCAAGGAGGTGATCCCGAAACAGCTACCGAGGGTTTTACCACCTCAACGACAGATTGACCACGAAATTGAACTTTTTCCAGGAGTAAAGCCGCCAGCACGTGCCCTTTATCGAATGGCGCCGCCTGAGTTAGCCGAACTTAGAAGGCAACTGAATGATCTTATTGCAGCAGGGTTCATCCGGCCTTCAAAAGCACCTTTTGGGGCCCCAGTGTTATTTCAGAAGAAACAAGATGGTAGTTTGCGCTTGTGTATAGATTATCGGGCTCTTAATAAGGTGACCGTGCGCAACAAGTATCCCATTCCACTAATTGCTGATATTTTTGACCAGTTAAGTACAGCTAGATATTTCACGAAACTGGACTTGAGGTCAGGATATCATCAAGTGCGCATTGTTGAGGGAGATGAACCGAAGACCACTTGTGTCACCCGCACATCCTTAGAAGAACATAAAGATCATCTTCGAAAGGTTTTTCAAAAACTCAAAGAAAATTAGTTATATGTAAAAGGGGAGAAGTGTGCTTTCGCTCAAAAGCGTATTAAATTCTTGGGGCATATCATTGAGGAGGGCCATATTCGGATGGATTCAGCTAAAGTAAAAACTATCAAGGAGTGGCGAGCACCTACATCCGTTAGAGAATTGCGATCTTTCTTGGCTCTAGCCAACTACTACCGAAAGTTTATAGAGGAGTACTCTAGAAGAGTTGTATTGTTAATGAATTTACTGAGGAAGGGGGTACCATGGGGGTGGTCAGAAGAGTGCCAATCACCATTTGTTGAATTAAAGGAAAAGATTGTAGGAGATCCTGTGCTAATCTTTCCTGATGTGACAAAACCGTTTGAAGTGCAAGTAGATGCCTCAGACTTTGCATTAGGGGGAGTTCTGTTGTAGGAAGGGCATCCAGTTGCTTTTGAAAGTAGAAAATTGTCGGGTGCCGAACAAAACTATACAGCACAAGAAAAGGAGCTTCTTGCAGTGGTACACTGTCTTCGGGTGTGGAGGCACTATCTCTTGGGGTCCAAATTTGTGGTAAAAACTGATAATATAGCAGTTACTCATTTTTTGTCACAACCTGGACTAACGTCAAAACAAGCCCGTTGGCAGGAGAAGCTAGCTGAATTTGATTTTGCTTTTGAATATAAAGTGGGGAATACGAATGAAGTAGCCGAAGCTTTAATTAGAAAAACTAAATTGGCAGCATTGAAAATCATCAGTCATCTATCAACTAGTAGGGTGGCGCTACCTTTGAAGAATCTTATCAAGGAACATTTAAGTACAGACCAGCAGGCGCAGTCACTAAGCAAACTAATAGACGAAGGGAAGACACAACAATTTTGGGTAGAAGATGGACTGATAATGACTAAAGGCAGGAGAGTCTATGTGCCTAAAGCTGGAAACTTGAGGAAAACCTTACTGAAAGAGTGTCATGATACGTTGTGGGCTGGTCATCCGGGATGGCGAAGAACTCATGCTTTGATTACATAGGGGTACTATTGGCCGAATATGCAAGATGATGTGATGAGTTATACTAAAACGTGCTTGATCTGTCAACAAGACAAGGTAGAAAGAAAGAAGACCTCAGGTTTATTGGAGCCATTGCTAGTTCCTACTAGGCCATAGGAGAGTGTCTCTTTGGATTTCATTTCCTCATTGCCAAAAGTAGAGGAGTTTGACACAATTTTGGTGGTGATTGACCGGTTCTCAAAGTATGCAACTTTCATACCAGTCTCGAAGTCGTGTTCAGCAGAGAAGATAGCTCAGTTATTCTTCAAGCATGTGGTGAAATATTGGGGTGTTCCAGAAAGCTTAATTAGTGATAGGGATGTTAGATTCACGGGGGGATTTTGGGGTGAACTCTTTCGCTTAAAGGGTTCAAACCTTAATCTTTCCACGAGCTATCACCCACAGACAGATGATCAAACTGAACATTTTAATGGGATGCTGGAAGAATACTTGCGACATTTTGTTCATTCCAATTAGAAAAATTGGGTTACTTTACTAGACATGGCACAATTCTATTCTAACTCTATGAAATCTTCTACAACTAATAAAAGCCCTTTTGAGATTGTGACAGGTCAACAACTGACTCTCCCACACACTCTGGATGGTCCATACAAAGGAAATTGCCTAAAAGCCTACCAATTCACGAAAAATTGGTTGCAAAACATCGAAGTCACCCGAGCTCAGTTAGAAAAAGCATCAAAGCGCATGAAGAAATGGGCTGACAAAGGGAGACGACCACAACAATTTGAAGCTGGAGATCTGGTTCTTGTAAAAGTGCTGCCGGAGACATTTCGCTTTCTTCGTGGCAAGGATAAAAGTCTGTTACGTTATTACGAAGGTCCAATCAGAGTAATCGAAAAGGTGAAACATGCATCTTATCGGCTTGAGCAACCCGAGTGGATGAAAAGCCATAGATGTCCAGTCCATCCCGTGTTTCATGTAAGCAATTTAAAGCCACTCCACACAGATGAAGCAGATCCGCACCAACAAAAATTAAGGAGATCAACAATTTCCAAAAGGCATCCTGTCACCAAAGAAGTCCAGGAGATCATTGTAGATAGAGTCGTCAATCTAGAAGGTCGTCAACAACAACAATTTCTGGTTCAGTGGTTAGGACTGGGGGAAGAAGAGAATAGTTGGGAAACAGCAGACAACCTTCAGCATGCCATACAGAAGATTGAAGATTTCAGAAATTCGTAGTTAACGACATCTACATCGACATCAGAAGAGTGAGAAGGCCATCTACAACACATCGACGAGGACATCGATAAATTGAGTGGGGGAGGATGTTAGGGTGTGACAATGTAATGGGGAAAAGGGGGAGTGAGATACTGCTATAATTGTATTCTTCAGGGATTTAGAATGAATATATGAATATCTCTGTTATCGCTTGTATGGCGATTCTCTTGTAGATGAATAATACAAGTAGTTCTTTTCATTGTGGTGTCCTGTTGCCTTGGATTATGATGCCTCTGATTGTTATAGTCTTATTCGGTGTATAAGAATATATTGCTCATGTGAAATCCTATTGTTCCTTGTTTTCCTTGAGTATTGAGACTCACCTGATGCTCGTGCTTGCAGGCTTGAACATGTGAGAGTTGGCTGACTTGTCGAGGGAGAGCTTTCAACGAGTGCCACACGGCCCCCACTTGAGTCCCATTTTGGGGGTCCATGACACCATGCACTAACCATGTCATGTCGTGTCATGTCATGTATTAACCATGTCATTGAGTGTCATGTCGTGTCACGCACTAACCATGTCATGTCGTGTCATGTCAAGCACTAACTATGTCATGGCATGTCATGTCATGCACTAACCATATCATGTCGTGTCATTTCATGCACTAACCATGTCATGTCGTGTCATGTCGTGCACTAACCATGTCATGTCATGTCGTGTCATGTTACGCACTAACCATGTCATGTCGTGTCGTGTCATGCACTAATCATGTCATGGAGTGTCATGTCATGCACTAACCATGTCATGGCGTGTCATGTCATGCACAAACCATGTCATGTCGTGTCATGTCAAGTACTAGCCACACACACTAGACCATGCACTAACCATGTCATGTTGTGTCATGTCACGCACTAACCATGTCTTAGAGTGTCATGTCATGCACAAATCATGTCATGTCGTGTCATTTCATGCACTAACCATGTCATGTCGTGCCATGTCATGCACTAACCATGTCATGTCGTGTCATGTCATGCACTAATCATGTCGTGTCGTGTCATGTCATGCACTAACTATGTCCTGGCGTGTCATGTCATGCACTAACCATATCATGTCATGCCATGTCACGCACTAACCATGTCATGTCGTGCCATGTCACGCACTAACCATGTCATGGCGTGTCATATCAAGCACTAACCATATCATGCCGTGTCATGTCAAGTACTAGCCACACACACTAGGCCATGCACTGACCATGTCATATCGTGTCATGTCATGCACCAACCATGTCATGGAGTGTCATGTTGTGTCACGCACTAACCATGTCACGTCGTGTCATTTCATGCACTAACCACGTCATGTTATGTCGTGTCATGTCAGGCACTAACCATGTCGTGGAGGGTCATGTCAGGCACTAACTATGTCCTGGAGTGTCATGTCATGCACTAACCATGTCAAGTCGTGTCATGTCATGCACTAACCATGTCATGTCATGTCGTGTCATGTCATGCACTAACCATGTCATGTCGTGTCATGTCATGTACTAACCACATCATGGAGTGTCATGTCAGGCACTAACCATGTCATGTCGTGTCATTTCATGCACTAACCATGTCATGGAGTGTCATGTCATGCACTAACCATGTCATATCATGTCATGTCATGCACTAACCATGTCATGGCGTGTCATGTCATGCACTAACCATGTTATGTCGTGTCATGTCGTGCACTAACCATGTCATGGAGTGTCATGTCAGGCACTAACCATGTCATGTCGTGTCATCTCAGGCACTAACCATGTCGTGTCATGTCGTGTCATGTCACGCACTAACCATGTCATGTCGTGTCTTGTCATGCACTAACCATGTCATGGCGTTTCATGTCATCCACGAACCATGTCATGTCGTGCACTAACCATGCCATGTCGTGCACTAACCATGTCATGTCGTGTCATGTCCTGCACTAACCATGTCATTGCGTGTCATGTCATGCACTAACCATGTCATGGCGTGTCATGTCAAGCACTAACCATGTCATGTCGTGTCATGTCACGCA
>NC_080417.1:66322196-66327196 GCF_029873635.1 Malania oleifera | reverse complement strand
CTGCCCACAACTAAGTGCACGGGAGGCCAACATCCACCCACATAGTATCCTACCCCCAACAATGTTTTGTGGGAGAGGGTTTAGGGTAACGAATCATGTGACACCCAGGCAGATATACCCTCAGCCTAATGGCTTCGGGTGCAACTTGCGTTCAAAGACTCGATGATTCACGAGATTCTACAATTCACACCAAGTATCGCATTTTGCTGCATTCTTCATCGATGCAAGAGCCGAGATATCCGTTGCCGAGAGTTATTATGGTTCGAAAATAAACACATCCCATTGCACCGTACACGAGGCAAAAGGAGAATGTTCTTTCATTTCAATTCCTTGGCGCATGCCGCGCCCGGGTTATTGTGAAACTCATCGAAATGAGCATGCAAACAAACATGATTTCCCATTCAATAAAAAATGGGGAACACCTGCGTTGCAATGTTCAAATTGACAAGGGTGAGGTGAGCATGAAGCAATCACCACTATGTAAATAACATGTTCGCGAGTCATTCTTTGGCAAGTTTTGATAATGATCCTTTCGCAGGTTCACCTACGGAAACCTTGTTACGACTTCTCCTTCCTCTAAATGATAAGGTTCAGTGGACTTCTTGCGATGTCGTTAGCAGCAAAACGCCCACGTCGCCGCAATCCGAACACTTCACTGGACCATTCAATCGGTAGGAGCGACGGGCAGTGTGTACAAAGGGCAGGGATGTAGTTAATGCGAGCTGATGACTCGTGCTTACTAGGAATTCCTCGTTGAAGACCAACAATTGCAATGATCTATCCCCATCACGATGAAATTTCAATGATTACCCGGGCCTGTCGGCCAAGGCTATAGACTCGTTGAATACATCAGTGTAGCGCGCGTGCGGCCTAGAACATCTAAGGGCATCACAGACCTGTTATTGCCTCAAACTTCCGTGGCCTAATTGGCCATAGTCCCTCTAAGAAGCTGGCAGTGAAGGGTCACCTCCACGTAGTTAGTTAGCAGGCCGAGGTCTCGTTCGTTAACGGAATTAACTAGACAAATCCCTTCACCAACTAAGAACGGCCATGCACCACCACCCATAGAATTAAGAAAGGTAAACTTTCTAGTCAGTAGTAGTCAGACAAGTTAGAGAGAGAAGCTCTCACCTCTCTCTAGGGAGAGGCGCTTGTCCGTGGAGTGTTGCTGTTCTTGTTGTGATTTTGGCTTGTTCTTGCTCGTTTGGAGCAAATTTGGAGTGAAGCTGGTGATTTTGTGATTATTGGCTGCTAGATTTACTACTTTATGGCTTTTCTTCTCTCGGATTGTGTAGAAGACGAGCTGTGTGGTTTTCCCACCTAGAAAAATTTGAAATTCTGAAAATGTCTGTGACAGACTGCTCGGAGGTGGAGGTTGATGAAAATGGAACCCTATCTCCTTCAAAGGAATAGATGGATACAAAGCATCAAGTGGAGAATGCTTTATACTTCATTGAGTTGAATGGAGGGAATAAAGAGATATGGACTCGTAGAGATGATTCGGAAATTGTAGAAGAATATGACAGATTGAGGAACAAGGTTAAACTGAAACTATTGCATGCAAATCTTGATCTTTCCCCGGATATTCTCATGGATCTGGTGCAAAGACAAATTGGGCTTTCTGCATGTGGATTTGGGGATTTAGATGAATCTTAGATTGAAACAAATATGAAAACCCCAATGGTTTTAAATGAAAAAATCATGGATGCTTTGGGTCTTATGACTGCGACTCCTGGTGATGTAGAAAAAGCTTCTGGGGATTCTATTTCTGCTATGAAGACCCGATGGGGTGATGTTGAGGAGATACAATGCCCTGAGAAACCATCTCCAGTTAAGAGTCAACCTGTTGCTCCTGAGTTGGATGGGAGGAATGCTATTCCTCGTTATAATAAAGGGTTCCTTGGTTTGCACTTTTTGCTAATAATAGAACCCCTGAATCTTGTACCCCCATCCCTGCGTTCCCCTATGATGGGTTGGGTGCAAGATTGAAGCTTTCCGATCTTTCGAGACCAGAAGATTCCTATCTGAAATGCCTAGTTGGGTACTTTGCAGGTAGATACCTTGGGAATGCTACTGTAAGTGCCATTGTAAACTCATGGAAGGTCAATGTTACTTTTATTAGACATGTTGATAATTGGATTGTCTTCAAGTTCCATAATGAAGAAGACATGGACAGGATTTTGTAGAAAGCCCCTTATATCATTCGTGGCAGAACCTTATTCATCAAGAGAATGCCAAAAAATTTTCAGTTTGGACCTGAGCACAGGACCATCTTGCCTATGTGGGTTCAACTTCGAAATCTGCCTATGGAGATGTGAAATCCTTTAGCTCTTGGGAAAATTTGTTCGAAACTGGGTAAACCTTTGTGTGCAGACAAGCTAACGATGTTGAAGGCTAGGGTCCTGGTTGAAGTGGATGTTGCCAAGGAAATTAAGTACTTGGTTAAAGTGTTCCTTCCAGATGATGAGGAACTGAACCAATCTATCATATATGAAAATCTACCTCAATTCTGTACACACTGTAATATGTGGGTCATACAGAGAGGATGTGTGGATTTAAGAAATCCAGAGGGGGACCTACTAAGGTTAAGCCTGATGCTCCTGATCCCTCTATTATAAATGATACTGTTGATGAATCGGATATCCTGAATTCCCCTGCTAGTAATGTTCAGTAAGCTCCACCCAGTGATGCCACTATGGCCCATGATAAAGGAAAATCTGTGATGGAGGATCCCGAAACATCTAAGAAAGGTGAGCTTTCTGCGGATGTTGTACCTTTGGGGGTTTCTCATGCAGAGTCGAGATTACCCCCTGATGATAATCTTGGGGATATGTCTAACGCAAAAGATCCTGTTCCCCTTGTGAATAGTATTGTGTGTCCTCAGCTGGAGCTGGGTAAGGAAAATGGTCCTGAAATCATTAAGGAGTGTCCCAATCCCCTGGTGTCTGATGTGCAACAGGATTGCCAAACTTTGAATGTGAGTCCTCAAGAAAACTCAGAGGTTGTGTGTGCTCTACAAGCTACTGGGGCTCCCAAAAGAATCACCCCATTGGGGAAAACTAGGAATACTCTTAAGGACTCCAATGATGGATTTACAGTGGTCAGGAACAAAAAAGCATTGAAGAGGGGGGGTGGCACTGCGCAGCATATCAAGAGGGGGGGCTCCTTTCCCCACTCTAGCAAATGAAGATTGCATCTTGGAATATCAGGGGTTTAAATAAACCCCTGAAGCAAAATGGGATCATGGATCTCACTAGAAAGAATAAGATTGATATGATTGGTATCCTGGAAACAAAAATGTCCCTGGAAAATCTTAATTTAATGATGCAGAAAAAATTCAATAACTGGCAACAGGACAACAACTTTAATCTTAATGATGCAGGAAGAATTTTGATCCTCTGGAATCCACAAAAAGTCCTTGTTCAGGTCCACCATTCTTCTCCCTAGGCTATCCACTGCACTGTTAAATGCTTGGTTTCCACTAACATTTTCCTTTGCAGCTTTATTTATGGTTTCAATTCCTTAGTTGCAAGAAGACCCCTATGGATCGATCTTGTTCAAACTGGCCTTTCTTCTTCTCTGCCTTGGATGCTCCTTGGTGATTTTAAATCTGTACTTAAACCTACTAAAAGAAGGAATGGACACCCAGTGACTGTTTATGAAACAAAGGATATAAATGATTTGCTTTAATGAAGTTGGTATCTCTGATCTTAACTCCTCTGGTTGTCTACTTACATGGTCTAATGGAAATGTCTGGTGCAAGTTAGACAAATTTGTGGTTAATCAGAGGTGGCTTGGAACTAGTTGGTTTTCCCATGTAGTTTTCCAATTTCCTGGAATTATATCTGATCACTCAGTTTGCTTAGTTAATCTATTTACTGGCCAGGACCTGGGTGCACCCCCTTTCAAATACTTTAACATGTGGTCCTCCCATGCTGACTTCAGGACTATTGTTAAGGATGTTTGGGATATTGAGTTTGTGGGTAAGCTCCAATATTGCTTTTGCAAAAAGCTTCAATCCCTGAAAAAACCACTGAGACTTCTGAATTCCTCTAACTTCTCTCATATCTCATCTAGAGCTGAGAATGCCACTTCGAAAGTGATGGTCCTCCAACAACAACTACATGACAATCCCTCGAGTCAGTCCTTACAAGAGGATTTGAAATCTATGAAACTTAAAGCATTAAAGCTTGAGGATGCCAATAGACTATTTTTGGCTCAACTCTCCAAAAGTAAATTCCTGAAATTCAGTGACAGGGGTTCAGCCTTCTTTCATAGTCTGCTTCGAAGGAACAGAGCCAGAAACCATATTGCCTCTATTACATTACAGAATGGGAACCTATCGGAATCATATGATCAGATAGCACAAGAATTTATGAGCCATTTCAAGCAACTACTGGGAACTGATGGTAGCTACTCTAGGGTGGATTCACACATCATGGCTAGAGGTCCTGTTCTGAAGGAGGAGAAAAGAAATATCATGATGGCTCCTATCACAGATGTGGAAATAAAGTCTGCTCTATTTAGGATTGGGGATAACAAAGCCCCTGGTCCTGATGGGTTTTCTGCTGGCTTCTTCAAAAGTGCTTGGGACATTATAGGCAATGAGTTTATTTTGACTGTGAAGGAATTCTTTAAGAGTGGGAGGCTACTTAAGCAGTTAAATCATACTGCCATTTCTTTTATCCCTAAATCCAGCCATGCTACTACAGTAAATGACTTCAGACCTATTGCTTGCTGTAATGTGATTTACAAAGTTATATCCAAGATTATTGCTGAAAGAATTAAGCCAGTTCTGGGTGATCTAATCAATCCTGCACAAGCTGCTTTTATTAAAGGTAGGAGTATGGTTGAAAATATTTACATGGTGCAGGAATTAGTGAGAGGGTATGCAAGGAAGAGGATCTCACCTCGTTGTTTGTTGAAAATTGATCTTAAGAAAGCCTATGACTCAGTGGCTTGGCCTTTCCTTAATGAGATGCTCATTCATCTAAATTTCC
>NC_080417.1:66294696-66317196 GCF_029873635.1 Malania oleifera | reverse complement strand
TAAGCATTTGGTTAACCGCATGACCCAACGATGACAAATCCGAATGTCAATAATTCCCACTACACATCCGCGTGTGGCCACGGATGGTTGTCAACGATAAGCATTTAGTTAACCGCATGACCCAACGACGACAAATCCGAATGTCAACAATTCCCACTACACAGCCGCACATGGCCACGGATGGTTGTCAACGATAAGCATTTGGTTAACCGCATGGCCCAACGATGACGAATCCAAATGTCAACAATTCTCGCTACACATCCGTGCATGGCCACGAATGGTTGTCAACGATAAGCATTTGGTTAACCGCATGACCCAACAATGACAACATGAGTGTCAATGATGCCCAGAGCATGTCAACGAAGGGCCATGCTAACAGCCCACCATTGACAGGTGCTTGAGCACCTCCCCCCCTAAAGAGCTTTATATGCCATTTTGGGTCTGGCACAAGGAAACATCAACTTGTCTAAGGAGTCATACTGGGGTTTTTTTAAGAAATTGTCAATATTTTGTAGAGATGTTTTGCATATAGGAAGGAAAAAACAAAGGCTACCTCCAAAAAAATTTTTGGGAATTTCCGGGTTCCGGTGTAATTATTATTAATTTTTGAATTAAAAATAGGTAAAATTCAAGAAAAATAGTAAATAAATTTAGAAAATTATAAAATTTTTTAGGAGGTAGAGGATAACATTATGAGGCCATGGTTAACTTTTTATTTTGGTTTTGCAACCCAATAGGTAAATTAAATTTTGGAGGAAGTTTGTGTGCATGTCACGCGGTTTGGTTTGGTTTTATGAAGGGAGAGCACAATTTTTGGGAGATGTTTGCTACTATTGGAAGGTCATAGCAAAGGATACCTCCAGAAAAAATTTCTGAATTTTCCAGGCTCCGGTGTAGTTATTATTAATTTTTGCATTAAAAATATAGAAAATTCATGGAAAATAGCAAATAAATTCGAAAAATTATGAAAATTTTTGGGGAGGTAGAGCATTCCATTTGGAGGCCTTGGGTACTTGGATTTTGGAGTTTGAACTCTAAGAAGGGTGGAAAAATGCCGTGGAAGGCAGCGGTGCACAGCACGCGGGTAGGTTCGGTTTTTTTGTGGTTGGGCCTTCAAGGAGTGGAAGAAGCTTGCCTATCCCCACGATGCTACCCAATGGCCCCACCCACCGATTATGCAGACATGCACCCAAACGGGACGAGTCATGACATGCACTAAACATGTCATCTCGTGTCATGCCATGGCGTGTCATGTCATGTCGTGTCATGTAATGTACTAGCACACTAGGCCATACACTAACCATGCCATTCTGTGTCACGTCATGTACTAGCCACACACATTAGGTCATGCACTAATCATGTCATGTAGTGTCATGTCATGCGCTAACCATGTCATGTCGTGTCACGCACTAACCATGATATGTCGTGTCATGTCATGTCATGCACTAACCATGTCATAGAGTGTCATGTCACACACTAACCATGTCATGTTGTGTCGTGTCATGCACTAACCATGTCATGTCGTGTCATGTCATGCACTAACCATGTCATGGCGTGTCATGTCATGTACTAACCATGTCATGTCGTGTTATGTCGTGCACTAACCATGTCATGTCGTGTCATGTCACGCACTAATCATGCCATGTCATGTCATGTCACGCACTAACCATGTCATGTCGTGTCATGTCATGCACTAATCATGTCATGTCGTGTCATGTCATGCACTAACCATGTCATGGAGTGTCGTGTCACGCACTAACCATGTCATGTCTAATTGCACGTCAAAACTGCGTAATTGGGCATTTAACCCGAGCTTTATGGTTTATATTTTTAATTAAATGTCAAAAATTGTCAAATATTTTAATAAAGTGCCAAAATCATCATTCTTCAACTTTATTGCACAATTTATGAAGTTTTGGTAATTTTTTGTCGCAAGAAAATTCCCGGGAATCAAAACCAACACTTGTTCATATTTCATGCATAAATTTTCTGTCTGAGCTCTGATTGAGACGATTCAAATTTCTAGAGAAAGAGAAAATGATTATCTATAACTTTCATGTTTTGAGTTTTCTGATATACGGGCTCCAGAAGAGCAGAATTTGTGATTAATAGAGAATGAAAAAAATGAAAAAAATCAAGTTGATGGGTCAACCCTTTCCCATCCGGGTCAATCCTTTCCATCCGGGTCTAGGGCACCCAATGCCTCCTATTTAAGCTCCTCTATTTCTTCCCCCTAGGTAGGCAGCTCCCATGGCTCCCCATTCTTCTCTTCTCCTTCTTCTTCTTCTTCTTCTTCTTCTTCTTCTTCTTCTTCTTTAGTTTGTTTTTTTCAATTCTGCTTCTCTCCCCTTGTCTCTCTTCCTTCCCTTTGTCTCTCCTCCCTCACTCTCCCCCTTTCCTCTGTTTCTCTTGGCCTCCTCTGCCCTCTTGCAGTACGGCCAGCCTCCTCCACTATCTTTAGCAGTCCCCAAGCACAGCAGAACCTAGCCGACTCCATAGCAGGACCACCAAAGCGCAGCAGCAACTTCACGGCTCCGTGGATTTGTATCTCTCTCTCTCTTTTCCTTTTTTTCTTTCTTTTATTTACGTTTCTTTGAATCTTGGACTATTGAAGAAAGTTTAGTTTTTTTTATTGTTATTGGAGTTTTCTTTCTTTTTGTTTAAGCTGAGTAATGTTGAGTATTTCATTATTGTTAAATTAATCTCTTTGTTTATCTAATTGATAGTTATTTTAATTTAGAATTCTTAATTAAATTCAGATATTTTTTTGCCAAAATTCGATTTAGTTAGGGTCTATGATTAGTAAAGGTTGTGTTTTTATTGTGTTCCGTTATTGTTTATGTCTTTTAAATTTCCGTTGAGTTCATGTTTACATTTAAATTGTGAGTCTTGATTTGATCTCTTAATTGTGCTAAAGGTTCGATTTTTAGTAGGTTTGGTTTTTTTTTAGTGTGTGTCTAATTTAGTTTCCATTGTGTGTTTTTAATTCCATGTTCTAGGTTGCCATTTTTAATTAACGCGTGTCCCAATGTTTCCTTGAGTAGATTAGAGTTTCCATTTTTGCTCTCAATTTCATTGCATGCTAGGTTTAGAGTTTTGTTTGTTTCATGTTTAAATTGTGATTGTGGTTGCGTATTTTTAATTCCATGTTTAAAGTTTCCATTTTTAGTTAGTATGCTCTAGTGTTTCCTTAAGTAGATTAGGGTTTTTATTATTATTATTTAATTCTGTGCGTGCTAGTTTTAGGACTTTAATTTGTGTTTTCATTTAAGTTTCCACAATCTTGAAAACCCGAATCTGAACCGAGTTCAGTGCATTTTTGTTTTCGATTGGACGAACGTGAAATTGAAATTAAAACGCATTTCTTAAGGAGACGATTTAGCCCTTGGGCTTAATATTACACGATGTAACTCCTATACTTGGGATAGCTTTCGAGCTGCTCATTTTTCGAGTGAGTCAATGTCGTGTCATGTCACGCACTAACCATGTTATGTTGTGTCATGTCACGCACTAACCATATCATGGCGTGTCATGTCATGCACTAACCATGTCATGCCGTGTCATGTCAAGTACTAGCCACACACACTAGGCCATGCACTAACCATGTCATGTCATGTCATGTCATGCACTAACCATGTCATGGAGTGTCATGTCATGCACTAACCATGTCATGGAGTGCCATGTCATGCATTAACCATGTCATGGAGTGCCATGTCGTGCACTAACCATGTCATGTCGTGTCATGTCATGCCCTAACCATGTCATGTCGTGTCATGTCATGCGCTAACCATGTCATGTCGTGTCATGTCAAGCCCTAACCATGTCATGTCGTGTCATGTCATGGCATGTCATGTCATGCACTAACCATGTCATGTCGTGTCACGTCATGCACTAACCATGTCATGTCGTGTCATGTCGTGCACTAACCATGTCATGTCGTGTCATGTCCTGCACTAACCATGTCAGGGAGTCGTTGCTGGGGAATGTCATTCTTGGTCTCAATTTTGCGTTTTTCTCGTCATTTTTATTAGTTTTAAGAAAAAGGAAAAAAAAAAAGCAGAAAACAAAAAAAGAAAAAAAAAATCGAGTTTTGAAAAATGGCTGCACATGCACCACGCACGATAATGGACTTTTTGCAGCTTGAATATGCCACTGCATCCTCTTCCACTGTTTTGCCTTATGACGAGCTTAATTTCATGATGCAGCGCAGGAGGACATCATTGCTACTCGAGTTTTACGGGACGGAATCAGAGTGCCCTTATCAGCACCTAGCAGAGTTTGAGTTAACCTGCAACATGTTTTTCTCTCATGCTAGAGCTGACGAATCTACTAGACTGAATTTATTTCTTGCTACTTTACAGGATAGGGCACTGATTTGGTTTCATTCTATGAGACCTTATTCTATCACTAATTGGTCTGATATGGAGCGTGAATTCCTGCATGCATTTTGTCCCTCACAGAGAACTCAATATTTGCAAGAACAGATTCTTAATTTTGTGTAGCAGGATGACGAGACATTTCGGGCTTGCTGGGAGCGATTCAAGGATCTACTAAGCACTTGTACACATCATGGGTTCGACTCATGGAGGTTAGCTGATTGTTTTTATACTGCTCTTACTCCTGATTGCAAGTGTTTTGTCCAGACTATGTCTAATGGAGAACCCGTCAGCGAGGATCCAGATAAGGTAGTATCATTCTTTGATTACTTAGCTGACAATGTCCCACAATGGAACACACGATGCACTCAGGCACCCATGACTGCACACCCTATCAGCACAACTAGTGGTGGTGATGCATATAAAACCACCAAAATGCCCAAACAACCCTCCGCCTCAATATCAGCCACAACAGATCTCTCCGAGCTGTACGTCGTCAGACCTTTTCAAGGATAGCATAACACAGTTGGCGAACATGCTCCAACAATTCATGCAAACTCAAGTCGATCATAATAATGAATTGCGGGATACCATTAATGCGATAAGCACGCAGTTGGACATCTTAGAAAACGATGAATTGCCCATGGAACCTCAGCCTAGTCCTCAAGAGTACCAGCAGCCACACCAACAAATACACGATGTTTCTCTTGAGATAGCAACGGCCACCACTACTTCAAGAAGCGAGAAAGAATTTCCCCAACTTGAGATGCTCATCGTCGGACAACCAGTTGTCCCAGAACTAGTAGTCACGGCTGAACCAGAAGAGGTCAAAGAAAAATCAGAGGAAACGGGGTTAGAAGCGGAGCAGTTAGTTGATGAGGAGACTAATACTCATACGAAGTACCAACCTGTGGTACCTCATATTCCGAGCTCAGAAATCGTGAAATCGTCACTCCCGTCTGAATTAGATGTTAAGGGGCCTAATGTGGAGGCAGACTCTTGCAGTGGTATGATGATATGTACACCCGATAAAGAGGGTGACCAGTCTGGTGAGCATATAATTTTCAAAGAACTAGGTAAAACTTTTAATGTTAATGCTTTTGAAGAACTACATGTAATTGCTCCAATAACTTCCCATCACACGTTAGTTCGTAAAGAAGCACATTTCCTGGACACAATGTTGAATAAAGACCCATTCTTGTCAACACAAGAGGGTCGACCTGCACACAAATTGTTTGGTATTTTGACACGCATTAATTCATTTAAGGTTGATTTTCATGCAGGTATGACGACTGATCGATTGTGGCGGCTTAAATTTGGAGAACCGCCGGTGCAATTTATAGACCTGCGGCCACCAGACGAAATTCCTCCAGAGCCTCCGCCAAGACAATTATGATGTTTTTCTTTTCCTTCTTTTCCTTTTATTTTATCTTATTTTATTTTTAGTTAGTTTTCAGGTCTATTTTCTCGTAGTTCGATCTTTGTTTTCCATTATTTCGCCACTCAGGTACGCCTTACTTTTCCCATGCACAGTATTTTCTATTTCCCGTATGCTTTCACATTGAGGACAATGTTCCACTTTAGTTGGGGGGAGGGGGATGAGCATTCGCATGTGACACTGTGCACGTACACGTACTGGGTTTAAAAAAAATCAAAAAAATCAAAAAGAAAGAGAGAAAGAAAGGAGGAGCACTGAAGGATTACATTGCATTATGTTATGCTTAACACTGACTCATACCTTTCACATGCTTGCATATAACTTAAGAATGACACACTTGAGTCAATCATGCGTAGTTTTCTCTTTATATGATCTTATGACTCCATGAAGAATTGATTGGTAGTACATTCGTGTTAATTTAACTATATAATTTCCTGTATTTACACGGCATCTCACGAGGCTGAATAAGCACATTCACGTGATTCATTGCACTTAGGGTTTCTTGTGAGCACTGAGAGAACACCCGTGGCGACTATGACACCTTGTGAGATATCCTTGAGCTATTTATCGTCCTTTTGAGCATTAATATTAAATCAGAGTTCACAGAACTCAATTCTATTTTTTTGGATGATTCCTTATACACTAGTCTTTATTTTTGATTTGCTAGCCTAGAGGTGACACTTAGTGGGGAGATAGAAACCTAGGTCTTGTAGCCTACTAAAGATGTGAAGGCTGAGCCACCCCTAGAGATAAACTTAATTCATGGACCCCTATTCAAGCTCAATTCCCATTGATGGTATGAAGATTACAAAAGAAGTGTTATAATGTCCTTATTGATCAAGAAAAGACAGAAAATGAAGAATGAGCAGAAAAAAAGAATAAGCAACACACATGCGCATGAAATGAAATGTCAATGTCGGCCCAAATACATATCACAAAAAGTCTAGGACGACACATATTTTCTACGTATGAAGATTCTTCAACCGGTTAATGCCTCAGATGTATTCACGACAAGTTTGTGAATGAGTTGATCTAGGGTGGTCTCAGTTGGATATGGCGAGTAGGTGAGAAGATGCTAGGGTGAAGGACCCGACACCTCATAGATAGGCTAGATCCTTTCAAGACTAGTTCACTCCATATACCTAGCGTTTGTTCTTTTTTAATATGTGGGATGTTTGATCGCTACATTCTTCCTCACATATGATGAGTGAACCCATTTTTTTTTAGTGTTCTTGAGGGTATACCAGTTAGGCCGAGTCAAAGCGACCGTTCTGTAGGTGTCCACTGGCATCCTAGGTGTACTGAGTCACACACATTACACACACCTCGAGAGTTTACCTATTTATACTCGAACTTATATGATTGCATTAACTCTGAATGTGCCACTGATTAACTTCATGTGAGTATAATGCTCTTAAATGACATATAAACGATGAAACTTGCATGGGTGACGTGTTTTGGAGTCGTGTGCATTGAATATGAACAAGCTTGTGTGAAATTCAGTTATGTTCTTGTATGTGAAGTGGTATAGTTATATCGCATGTGCATTGATTTCATGATTACTGGAGTATGTAGTTGTAGACACCATCCTGAGATTCGTTCACGTCATTTGTTAGAAACTAGCAAAACGTTAGTTAGGGGGTGTGATTACGCGCCGAAACTGCGTAATTGGACGTTTAACCCGAGCTTTACGGTTTATATTTTTAATTAAATATCTAAAATTGTCCAATATTTTAATAAAATGCCAAAATCATCATTCTTGAACTTTATTGCACTATTTATGAAGTTTTGGTAATTTTTTTTCGTAGGAAAATTCCCGGGAATCAAAACCAACACCTGTTCGTATTTTGTATATAACTTTTCCATCCGAGCTCCGATTGAGACGATTCAAATTTTTAGAGAAAGAGGAAAGGATTATCTACAACTTTTGTGTTTTGAGTTTTATGAGATACGGGCTCCAGAAGAGCAAAATTTGCAATGAATAGAGAATGAAAAAAATGAAAATATATAGCAATTCGGGTTTCCTATTCGGGTCTAGGGCTTTCCCCCCTATCCTATTTAACCCTTCTCTTTCTCTTCCTGCATAGGCAGCCCCCATGGCTCCCCATTCTCCTCTTTTCCTTCTTCTTCTTCTTCTTCTTCTTCTTCTTTAGTTTGTTTTTTTTGTTCTTTTCAATTCTGCTTCTCTCCCCTTGTCTCTCTTCCTTCCCTTCGTCTTTCCTCCCTCACTCTCCCCCTTTCCTCTGTTTCTCTTGGCCTCCTCTGCCCTCTTGCAGTACGGCCAGCCTCCTCCACCATCTTTAGCAGTCCCCAAGCAAAGCAGAACACTAGCCGACTCCATAGCAGGACCACCAAAGCGCAGCAGCAACTTCTCCAACACAGGAGCAACTTCACGGCTCCGTGGATTTGTTTCTCTCTCTCTCTTTTCCTTTCTTTGTTTCTTTTATTTACTTTTCTTTGAATCTTGGAATATTGAAGAAAGTTTAGTTTCTTTTTAATGTTATTGGAGTTTTCTTTCTTTTTGTTTAAGTTGAGTAATGTTGGGTATTTCATTATTGTTAAATTAATCTCTTTGTTTATCTAATTGATAGTTATTTTAATTTAGCATTCTTAATTAAATTTAGATATTTTTTTTGTCAAAATTCGATTTAGTTAGGGTCTATGATTTGTAAAAGGTTGTGTTTTTATTGTGTTCCGTTATTGTTTACGTTTTTTTAAATTTCCGTTGAATTCATGTTTGCATTTAAATTGTGAGTCTTGATTTGATCTCTTAATTGTGCTAAAGGTTCGATTTTTAGTAGGTTCGGTTTTTTTTTAAGTATGTGTCTAGTTTAGTTTCCATTGTGTGTTTTTAATTCCATGTTCTAGGTTGCCATTTTAAATTAACGCGTGTCACAGTGTTTCCTTAAGTAGACTAGGGTTTTCATTATTGTTATTTTAATTCCGTGTTTAAAGTTTCCATTTTTAGTTAGTATGATCTAAGTGTTTCCTTAAGTAGACTAGGGTTTTCATTATTGTTATTTAATTCCGTGCGTGATAGTTTTAAGACTTTAATTTGTGTTTTCATTTAAGTCTCCACAATCTTGAAAACCCGAATCTGAACTGAGTTCAGTGCATTTTTAATTTTGATTGGAAGAAAGTAAAATCTGAGATTAAAACGCATTCGTTGAGGAGACGATCTAGCCCTTAGGCTTAATATTATACGACGTAACTCCTATACTTGGGATAGCTTTCGAGCTGCTCATTTTTCGAGTGAGTCAATCATGTCAGGCACTAACCATGTTATGTCGTGTCGTGTCATGTCAGGCACTAACCATGTTATGTCGTGTCGTGTCATGTCAAGCACTAACCATGTCATGTCGTGCCCTGTCAGGCACTAACCATGTCATGTCGTGTCATGTCATGCACTAACCATGTCATGGAGTGTCATGTCAGGCACTAACCATGTCATGTCGTGTCATGTCGTGCACTAACCATGTAATGTCGTTTCATTTCTTGCACTAACCATGTCATGTCGTGCTATGTCATGAACTAACCTGTGTCATGTCGTGTCATGTCATGCACTAACCATGTCATGGCGTGTCATGTCATGCACTAACCATGTCATGTCGGGCACTAATCATGTCATGTCGTGTCATGTCGTGCACTAACCATGTGATGTCCTGTCATGTCGTGCACTAACCATGTCATGTCATGTCGTGTCATGTCAGGCACTAACCATGTTGTGTCGTGTCGTGTCATGTCACGCACTAACCATGTTATGTCGTGTCCTGTCATGTACTAACCATGTCATGGCGTGTCATGCCATGCACGAACCATGTCATGGAGTGTCATGTGATGCACTAACCATGTCATGTCGTGTCATGTCATGCACTAACCATATCATGTCATGTCATGTCAGGCACTAACCATGTCATGTCGTGTCATGTCATGCACTAACCATGTCATGGCGTGTCATCTCCTGTACTAATCATGTCATATCATGTCATGTCACGCACTAACCATGTCATGTCGTGTCATGTGGTGCACTAACCATGTCGTGTCGTGTCATGTCCTGCACTAACCATGTCCTGGAGTGTCATGTCAGGCAATAACCATGTCATGTCGTGTCATGTTAGGAACTAACCATATCATGCCGTGTCGTGTCATGTCACGCACTAACCATGTCATGTTGTGTCCTGTCATACACTAACGATGTCATGGCGTGTCATGTCATGCAGGAACCATGTCATGTCATGTCATGTCATGCACTAACCATGTCAAGTCTTGTCATGTCATGCACTAACGATGTCATGCCGTGTCATGTCATGTAGTTGCCACACACACTAGGCCATGCACTAACCATGTCATGCCGTGTCATGTCAAGCACTAGCCAAACATACTAGGCCATGTACTAACCATGTCATGTCGTGTCATGTCATACCGTGTTGTGTCATGCTAAGTACTAGCCAGACAAACTAGGCCATGCACTAACCATGTCATGTCGTGTCATGTCACGCACTAACCATTTCATGTCGTGTCATGTCACGCACTAAGCATGTCATGCCGTGTCATGTCAAGCACTAAAGATGTCATGTCCTGTCATGTCACGCACTAACCATGTCATGTTGTGTCATGTCACGCACTAACCATGTCATGCCGTGTCATGTCAACTACTTGCCACACACACTAGGCCATGCACTAACCATGTCATGTCGTGTTATGTCATGCACTAACCATGTCATGGAGGGTCATGTCATGCACAAACCATGTCCTGGAGTGTCATGTCATGCACTAACCATGTCTTGTCGTGTCATGTCAGGCCCTAACCATGTCATGTCGTGTCATGTCATGCACTAACCATGTCATGACGTGTCATGTCATGCACTAACCATGTCATGTCGTGTCATGTCTTGCACTAACCATGTCATGTCGTATCATGTCGTGTACTAACCATGTCATGTCGTGCACTAACCATGTCATGTCGTGTCATGTCCTGAATTAACCATGTCATGGAGTGTCATGTCATGCACTAACGATATCATGGCGTATGTCATGCACTAACCATGTCATGCCGTGTCATGTCAAGTACTAGCCACACACTAGGCCATGCACTAACCATGTCATGGACTGTCATGTCATGCACTAACCATGTCATGGAGTGTCATGTCATGCCCTAACCATGTCATGTCGTGTCATGTCATGCGCTAACCTTGTCATGTCGTGCACTAACCATGTCATGTCGTGTCATGTCCTAAATTAACCATGTCATGGAGTGTCATGTCATGCACTAACCATATCATGGCGTATGTCATGCACTAACCATGTCATGTCGTGGTATGTCATGCACTAACCATGTCATGTCGTGTCATGTCCTGCACTAACCATGTCATGGAGTGTCATGTCAGGCACTAACCATGTCATGTCGTGTCGTGTCATATCACGCACCAGCCATGTCATGTCGTGTCCTGTCATGCACTAACCATGTCATGTCGTGTCATGTCATGCACTAACCATGTCATGGAGTGTCATGTCAGGCACTAACCATGTCATATCGGGTCATGTCGTGGACTAACCATATCCTGTCGCATGATTTCCTACATTAACCATGTCATTTCGTGTCATGTCATGAACTCACCATGTCATGTCGTGTCATGTCATGCACAAACCATGTGATGCCGTGTCATGTCATGCACTAACCATGTCATGTCGTGCACTAATCATGTCATGTCGTGCACTAACCATGTGATGTCCTATCATGTCGTGCACTAACCATGTCATGGAGTGTCATGTTAGGCACTAACCATGTCATGTCGTGTCATGTCAGGCACTAACCATGTTATGCCGTCTCGTGTCATGTCACGCACTAACCATGTTATGTCGTGTCCTGTCATGTACTAACCATGTCATGGCGTGTCATGCCATGCACGAACCATGTCATGTCGTGTCATGTGGTGCACTAACCATGTCGCGTCGTGTCATGTCGTGCACTAACCATGTCCTGGAGTGTGATGTCAGGCACTAACCATGTCATGTCGTGTCATGTCAGGCACTAACCATATCATGCCGTGCCGTGTCATGTCACGCACTAACCATGTCATGTCGTGTCCTGTCATGCACTAACGATGTCATGGCGTGTCATGTCATGCAGGAACCATGTCATGTCGTGTCATGTCATGCACTAACCATGTCATGTCTTGTCACGTCATGCAATAACGATGTCATGCCGTGCAATGTCATGTATTAGACGCACACACTAGGCCATGCACTAACGATGTCATGCCATGTCATGTCTAGTACTAGCCAAACACACTAGGCCATACACTAACCATGTCATACCGTGTCATGTCATACCGTGTTGTGTCCTGCCAAGTACTAGCCAAAGACACTAGGCCATGCACTAACCATGTTATGTAGTGTCATGTCACGCACTAACCATGTCATGGAGTGTCATGTCACGCACTAAACATGTCGTGTCGTGTCATGTCACGCACTAACCATGTCATGTTGTATAATGTCACGCACTAACCATATCATTGCGTGTCATGTCATGCACTGACCATGTCATGCCGTGTCATGTCAAGTACTAGCCATACACACTAGGCCATGCACTAATCGTGTCATGTCGTGTCATGTCGTGCACTAACCATGTCATAGAGTGTCATGTCCTGCACAAACCATGTCATGGAGTGTCATGTCATGCACTAACCATGTCATGTCGTGTCATGTCATGCCCTAACCATGTCATGCCGTGTCATATCTTGCGCTAACCATGTCATGTCGTGTCATGTCAGGCCCTAACCATGTCATGTCGTGTCATGTCATGCACTAACCATGTCATGGAGTGTCATGTCATGCCTTAACCATGTCATGTCGTGTCATGTCATGCGCTAACGTTGTCATGTAGTGTCATGTCATGCACTAACCATGTCATGGCGTGTCATCTCATGCACTAACCATGTCATGTGGTGTCAAGTCATGCACTAACCATGTCATGTCGTGTCACGTCATGCACTAATCATGTCATGTCGTGTCATGTCGTCCACTAACGATGTCATGTCATGTCATGTTCTGCACTAACCATGTCATGGAGTGTCATGTCAGGCACTAATCATGTCGTGTCGTGTCGTGTCATGCCACGCACTAACCATGTCATGTCGTGTCCTGTCATGCACTAACCAGGTCATGTCGTGTCGTGTCATGCACTAACCATGTCATGGAGTGTCTTGTCAGGCACTAACCATGTCATATCGGGTCATGTCGTGCACCAACCATGTCCTGTCGCATGATTTCCTGCACTAAACATGTCATGTCGTGTCATGTCATGAACTAACCATGTCATGTCGTGTCATGTCAGGCACTAACCATATCATGCCGTGTCGTATCATGTCACGCACTAACCATGTCATGTCGTGTCCTGTCATGCACTAACGATGTCATGGCGTGTCATGTCATACAGGAACCATGTCATGTCGTGTCATGTCATGCACTAACCAGGTCATGTCTTTTCATGTCATGCACTAACGATGTCATGTCGTGTCATGTCATGTGCTAGACACACACACTAGGCCATGCACTAACCATGTCGTGCCGTGTCATGTCAAGTACTAGCCAAACACACTAGGCCATGCACTAACCATGTCATGCCGTGTCATGTCATACCGTGTTGTGTCATGCCAAGTACTAGCCAAAGACACTAGGCCATGCACTAACCATGTCATGTCGTGTCATGTCACGCACTAACCATGTCATGGAGTGTCATGTCACGCACTAAACATGTCATGTCGTGTCATGTCACGCACTAACCATGTCATGGAGTGTCATGTCACGCACTAAACATGTCATGTCGTGTCATGTCACGCACTAACCATATCATTGCGTGTCATGTCATGCACTAACCATGTCATGCTGTGTCATGTCAAGTACTAACCACACACACTAGGCCATGCACTAGCCGTGTCATGTTGTGTCATGTCATGCACTAACCATGTCATGGAGTGTCATGTCATGCTTAAACCATGTCATGGAGTGTCATGTCATGCGCTAACCATGTCATGTTGTGTCATGTCATGCCTTAACCATGTCATGCCGTGTCATGTCATGCACTAACCATGTAATCGCGTGTCATGTCATGCACAAACCATGTCATGTCGTGTCATGTCTTGCAGTAACCATGTCATGTCGTGTCATGTCGTGCACTAACCATGTCATGTTATGTCATATCCTGCACTAACCATGTCATGGAGTGTCATGTCAGGCACTAACCATGTCATGTCGTGTCGTGTCATGTCACGCACTAGCCATGTCATGTCGTGTCCTGTCATGCACTAACCATGTCATGTCGTGTCATGTCAAGCACTAACCATGTCATGGAGTGTCATGTCAGGCACGAACCATGTCATGTCGTGTCATGTGGTGCACTAATCATGTCATGTCGTGTCATGTCGTGCACTAACCATGTCATGTCGTGTCGTGTCATGTCACGCGCTAACCATATCATGTCGTGTCTTGTCATGCACTAACCATGTCATGTCGTGTCATGTCAAGCACTAACCATGTCATGGAGTGTCATGTTGGGCACAAACCATGTCATGTTGTGTCATATCGTGCACTAACCATGTCATGTCGTGTCATTTCCTGCACAAACCATGTCATGTCGTGTCATGTCATGCACTAACTATGTCATGTCGTGTCATGTCATGCACTAACCATGTCATGGCGTGTCATGTCATGTACTAACCATGTCTTGTCGTGCGCTAACCATGTCATGTCGTGTCATGTCGTGCTCTAACCATGTGATGTCCTATCATGTCGGGCACTAACCATGTCATGGAGTGTCATGTCAGGCACTAACCATGTTATGTCGTGTCGTGTCATGTCACGCATTAACCATGTCATGTCGTGTCCTGTCAAGTACTAACCATGTCATGGAGTGTCATGCGATGCACTAACCATGTCATGTCGTGTCATGTCATGCACTAACCATGTCATGTCGTGTCATGTCAGGCACTAACCGTGTCATGTCGTGTCATGTTGTGCACTAACCCTGTCATGGCATGTCATCTCTTGCACTAACCATGTCATGTCGTGTCATGTCACTTACTAACCATGTCATGTCATGTGATGTGGTCCACTAACTATGTCGTGTCGTGTCATGTCGTGCATTAACCATGTCCTGGAGTGTCATGTCAGGCACTAACCATGTCATACCGTGTTATGTCGTGCACTAACCATGGTAGGTCGTGTCATGTCCTGCACTAACCATATCATGTCTTGTCATGTCATGCACTAACGATGTCATGTCGTGTCATGTCATGTACTAGCCACACACACTAGGCAATTCACTAACCATGTCATGCCGTATCATGTCAAGTACTAGCCAAGCACACTAGGCTATGCACTAACCATGTCTTGCCGTGTTGTGTCATGCCAAGTACTAGCCAAACACACTAGGCCATACACTAACCATGTCATGTCGTGTCATGTCACGCACTAACCATGTCATGGAGTGTCATGTCACGCACTAACCATACCATGGCATGTCATGTCATGTCATGCACTAACCATGTCATGCAATGTCATGTCAAGTACTAGCCACACACACTAGGCCATGCACTAACCATGTCATGTCGTGTGATGTTATGCACTAACCATGTCATGGAGTGTCATGTCATGCACTAACTATGTCATGTCGTGTCATGTAATGACCTAACCATGTCATGTCGTGTCATGTCATGCTCTAACCATATCATGTCGTGCACTAACCATGTCATGTCGTGTCCTGTCGTGCACTAACCATGTCATGTCTTCTCATGTCCTGCACTAACCATGTAATGGAGTGTCATGTCAGGCACTAACCATGTCGTGTTGTGTCGTGTCATGTCACACACTAACCAAGTCATGTCGTGTTATGTCATGCACTAACCATGTCATGTCGTGTCATGTCATGCACTAACCATGTCATGGAGTGTCATGTCAGGCACTAACCATGTCATGTCGTGTAATGTCGTGCACTAACCATGTCATGTCGTGTCATTTCCTGTACTAACCATGTCATGTCGTGTCATGTCATGCACTAACCATGTCATGTTAAGCACTCTTTCACTCTCTTTTCAAAGTCCTTTTCATCTTTCACTTGCGGTACTTGTTTGCTATCTGTCTCTCGCCAATATTTAGCCTTGGATGGAATTTACCGCCCAATTAGGGCTGTAATCCCAAACAACCCGACTCACCGACAGCGCTTCATAATGCAACAGGGTCCGAGCACGACGGGGCTCTCACCCTCTTCGGCACCCCCTTTCGAGGGACTTGGGCCCGGTCCGTCGCTGAGGACGCTTCTACAGACTACAATTCGACAACATTGTTGTCCAATTCTCAAGCTGGGCTCTTCCCAGTTCGCTCGCCGTTACTAGGGGAACCCTTGTAAGTTTCTTTTCCTCCGCTTATCGATATGCTTAAACTCAGCGGGTAGCCCCCCCTGACCTGGGGTCGCGATAGAGTATTGTCTCTTATAGACAAATACTAAAGGGTCGAGTGAGATCCTTACGTCAACGCAACTTAAACGATGGAGCATGACACAATGAAAGGGTCTAACAACCACCAATCGCCATTTTGTGTGTCGTCTAAGACCTCATATTTTCAACCAACCGCCCACAACTAAGTGCACCAAAGGCCAACATCCACCCACATAGTATCCCACCCCCAACAATGTTTTTTGGGAGAGGGTTTAGCGTGACGAATCATGTGACACCCGGGCAGACGTACCCTCAGCCTAATGGCTTCGGGTGCAACTTGCGTTCAAAGACTCGATGATTCACGGGATTCTACAATTCACACCAAGTATCGCATTTTGTTGCGTTCTTCATCGATGCAAGAGCCGAGATATCCATTGCCAAGAGTCATTATGGTTCAAAAATAAACACATCCCATTTCACCGTAGACGAGGCAACAAGAGAATGTTCTTTCATTTCAATTCCTTGGCACATGCCGCACCCGGGTTATTGTGAAACTCATCGAAATGAGCATGCAAACAAACATGATTCCTATTCAATAAAAAATGGGGAACACCTGCGTTGCAATGTTCAAATCGACAAGGGTGAGGTGAGCATGAAGCAATCACCACTATGTAAATAACATGTTCGCGGGTCATTCTTTGGCAAGTTTTGACAATGATCCTTCCACAGGTTCACCTACAGAAACCTTGTTACGACTTCTCCTTCTTCTAAATGATAAGGTTCAGTGGACTTCTTGCAACGTCGCCGGCAGCGAACTGCCCACGTCGCCGCAATCCGAACACTTCACCGAACCATTCAATCGGTAGGAGCGACGGGCGGTGTGTACAAAGGGCAGGGACGTAGTCAATGTGAGCTGATGACTCGCACTTACTAGGAATTCCTCGTTGAAGACCAACAATTGCAATGATCTATCCCCATCACGATGAAATTTCAAAGATTACCCGGGCCTGTCGGCCAAGGCTATAGACTCGTTGAATACATCAGTGTAGCGCGCGTGCGGCCCAGAACATCTAAGAGCATCACAAACCTATTATTGCCTCAAACTTCCATGGCCTAATTGGCCATAGTCCCTCTAAGAAGCTGGCCGTGAAGGGTCACCTCCACATAGCTAGTTAGCAGGCTGAGGTCTCGTTTGTTAACGGAATTAACCAGACAAATTGCTCCACCAACTAAGAACGGCCATGCACCACCACCCATAGAATCAAGAAAGAGCTCTCAGTCAGTCAGTCAGCTCAAGTTAGAGAGAGAAACTCTCACCTCTCTCTAGGGAGAGGCGCTTGACTGTTGGCTGAATTTGTGCTCGCAAGTTGGATTGGGTGGTGATTGAATGTGTCAATCTGTGTATTTGTGCATGTGATTGTTCGTGTGGATTGATTCCAGAGTTGATGGAAGTGCAGATGCTTGTGAAAGGAAATCGTTGAATCCCCAATACCCTGTATTCAGTTTTATTGGGGTGTATTCAGAATTTTCAGGATAATCGAGATCTATGGATGCTCATCGACTCCGGAACTTTGATCTGGTGGACTTACTTTCCTAAGGGAGTCTGTTAGTCCAGTTTGGTGGCTCTAAAAGGGTTTTGAGGAAATCTCCTTGTTTCGGTGAATTTGTTATTCTGGGGTTGTGGCCCTTGAGTAGCTTTTTGATATTTTGTTCTTGATTATTGGAAAGGAATTTTTATATGCTCCTGCTTGTGGCCAAATTCCAATTGATTTTGGTCCACCCGGAGTGTAATGGTATTCTGATTTTAAACTATTTGGGTATATTATTGAGTTGAATGGATTAATGCAGTGGTTTTATCTATGTGAAATTCTTATGATTGAGCCCCTGTTCATATGATCTTGGCTCTGAAGTGGCTTGAGCGTCCATTTGATCCATCTCGTGTGTGGCGTGTGAGATTGAAGGTGTTTGTCCTGGCCGGATTTTTGAATTTCAAATCCAGGTGGAACGAAGTTCTTCGTCGTCCATTACAGAAACCACGTGCCTTGTCAGACCATTTCTGGCTTGGTTCGGGCTAAGCGTGTGGGAGACGACCACGTATTGGACTTGGTCTGCAGCTCTGAGCGCATCATTAAATGTGACTAGTTGGTTCTTGGACTGGTGAGCCATCCGGTTTGTCTTGTGGGTGACCAACACGTGTTGGGTGAGGTTCGGTGCTTGCCTTCACTTGTGCGATCCACGTGGCTATCGATTGGCGTGTCCATCATCTCCCCGCAGAGCTACTGCGTCTTGCTGCCCTCCAGTGCACCTGCTTCTACACGTGTCGTTGTGTGTCAAAGTGTTCCGGCTACGTGTAGGACTGTTCCTCTCTTGTATCCTGCTGCTGTATTTGAGGTGTTTCAGTGGTGCGAAGGTGTTTGACACGTGGCCTTTTTGCTGCCACGTGGTCGTGACCTTTTGTTTCAAGGCGCCGAGTCTCGGGTTGGGTATTTGGCTGGGTTGGAGCGGGCGGGTGACTAATTCAGTTACTCAGGTCTATATCACTACGGATTTCTAATCACGTCCGGGCTGCTGGCTATCTCACGTACTTATGCTACCATCCATGCAGGTAAGTTCATATACGCCTTTATAATTTTAAAATTAAATTTGTGGCATGTTTTTATAAAATCGGGAGGTATGGGTGAAAGGAAACAAGAAATTATACAGCGCATAAGGAAGGCTTTTATGGGTTTTGATGACCTATATAAGTCGGAAACATGGAAAAAAGAGATACTTGCAGCCCTGGCATCTGAAACTGAAGAAGAGAATGGTGGTTGCTCAGCTTCAAAAAACAGATCATGGGCAGATGTGGAGGACTCTGTCTCTGAGATGCTGGGTGTTCCTTCGGGTAAGGAGGACCACGACTGTGATGAGAGCCAGAAGTAGACCAGTGAGGCAGTTGATCCTGGAATTGATACTCAAAAACATAAGGAAGGACCTGAGGGCAGAACTATTGTGAGAAACAATAAACGGGTGGCATGGGCAGATTTATTTGCAAATAACAGAAATCCTCAATGCTGCGGATCAATTCCAAAATTCGTGAATGATGGTTCCTGTGCTCAAATCCCATCTGAGGACTTATTCAGCTATGAGAGTGTCTCTAATAAGTACCTGCTTGGATATTTTATGAATAAATTTCCAGGTAAACAAGCATTTGAGGTCTTGATTAGATCATGGAAAGTCAAAGTTGAATACATGCAGCATGACAAAGGTTGGATAATTCTACACTTTCAGAAGGAAAAAGACTTGTTTAAGGTGCTTCAAAAGGGACCGTATAAAATCCATGGCAAATCCTTCCTACTGAAAAAAATGCCTAGGTTCTTCCAGTTTGAATCAGCACAGAGACGACTCTCCCTGTCTGGATTCAACTGAAAGACTTACCTCTGGAGATGTGGACAACAAATGCTCTGGGTAGAATCTGTTCAGTTATTGGGGAACCGCTGTACTCTAATAAGCTCACCACTGAAAGAAGTAGACTGTCATATGCCAGGGTACTTGTTGAGCTTGATGTCTCTAAAGAATTAAAGAAAACGATTAAAGTGTGCCTCCCTGATGATGTTTGCATTGAGCAGGAGATTTACTATGAAAATCCTCCAAGATACTGCAAGAAATGCAAGCATATAGGACACACGGAGGGTCAATGTCCACTGGTTAAATACAAGTTGATCTCGGATAGAAAGAAGGCAGTAAGATTGAGGATCAGATTGATAGTGATGATGGAAAGCTAATTGGGAATCACTCTTTGCAAGCTGAGGATATGAAGCAGGTTCAGCTACAGGGGTCGCATAGCTGTGTGGATGGCAGTATTCCTCAAAATGCTTCAGTCACTGAGCAGGGATGTGGAAGTTCAGTTGGTAATCGAAAGGATATGGAAACCCAACAATCTGGTCAGCAACAATTGTCTTCTTCTATATCAGAATCTGGATTGTTGAAGGAATTTCTTACCAGACTGGAGAATGACAGTAACATGGTTAAAAACATGTTGTGCTCGATGGGAGTTGGAGTCGAAACAACTGGACAGAAGAAGGGTTGTAATACTGGACTGAAATGTGGTGAAGAAACAGGTGGGGCTAAAGACCAGGGAACGAATAACTCCACTTCTGATACTGCTGGTAATGTGCTTCCTAATTCAAGGAATAATTTGAAAGACAAAGGGAAAGCAATATGTAAAGGGAATAAGGGACAAACAATGAATGACAATATTACTGATGATGGATTTACTTTGGTGAAAAACAAGAACAAAGCAAGGATGAACAAAAGCCCAAATATACCAATGAGGAAGGGAGGGGTAGGCCTCCGTCCATTATCATGAAGATCTATTCTTGGAACATCAGGGGATTTAACAGGCCCCTGAAACAAAATGGGGTCCTTGACCTCTTGAGGAAAAATAACATTGATATTATGGGAATTTTGGAAACGAAGCTTACAGTCAGTAGCCTTGAAAAGGTGATGGAGAAAAAATTCAAAGCTTGGAAGCAGTACAATAATTTTGATTGTCACAGAGATGGAAGAATTGTTGTGCTTTGGAACCCTCAGAGAGTTCACGTTCAGGTTATTGGGAAGATGGAGCAGGTAATTCACTGTTCTGTTAAATGTTTAATTACATCAAACTGGTTTTATGTCAGTTTTGTGTATGGATTCAACACTATTGTGGCTAGAAGATTGCTCTGGAATGATATATGCCAGGTGGGATTCTCATCTTCAGTTCCTTGGATGATCCTGGGAGACTTTAATAATGTCTTGAATGCTGAGGAAAAGGAAAATGGGGTGCCAGTCACTGAATATGAAGTTAAGGATATTAGAGATTGCTTTCATGAATTGGGGCTTGCTGATCTGAGATCTTCTGGATGTTTTTTAACGTGAACAAATGGAAAGATCTAGTGCAAACTTGACAGAGTTGTTGTGAACCACTGTTGGCATCAAGCTGGGTATAATGCACAGGCAGTGTTTCAATTTCCTGGACTGCTATTAGATCACTCAGTGTGCAGTGTGTCAATTTTTGAAGAAAATAGATCAGGAAGGAAACCATTCAAATTCTTCAACATGTGGGCATCTCACCAGAATTTTTTGAAGTTAGTTAAGGACTGCTGGGATATTAAAATTCGAGGAACTGAGCAATTCTGCTTTGTGAAAAGACTTCAGGCTCTTAAAAGACCTCTAAGGGTGCTAAATGATATCCATTACTCTCACATCTCTGCAAGAACTAAAAAGGCTAATTCTGAGTTGATGGAAATGCAGCAGCTGTTACATGACTCCCCTTCAGATAATGAATTGCAAATGAAGATGGTTGACAAAAGAGCAAAAGCTGGCAGACTGGCAGAATCCAATAGACTGTTTATGACACAGATTGCTAAATTTAAATTTCTAAAGGAATGTGATAGAAACTCATCTTTTTTCCATGCGTTAATGAGAAGTAGGATTAATAAAAACCATATTTCCTCAATTCTTATGGAAAATGGCAACCAAACTCAGTCGATCTCTCAAGTTGCTGAAGAATTTTTGAGATTTTATAATCAGTTGTTGGGTGTTGATTGCTCAGTGGATATGGTGGATAGACAGATAATGGAAAATGGACCGGTTCTGAATGAGACCCAATCAGAGTTAATGATGGGTCCAATTACTGAAGTGGAAATTAAAAATGCTTTGTTTAGCATTGGAGATGAAAAATCCCCCGAGCCGGATGGTTTTACTGCATGTTTTTTTAAAAAAGCCTGGAATCAGGTGGGAAAGGACTTTACAAAAGCTATCTTGGAATTCTTTGAATCTGGTGAAATGCTTAAACAACTGAACCACACGGCTATTGCGTTGATCCCAAAATCTAGCCATGCCTCTATGGTGGGGGATTTTAGACCGATTGCATGTTGTAATGTTATGTACAAGGTAATTGCTAAAGTTGTAGCTGGAAGAATCAAGCCCTGTCTGGATTCATTAATCAATCCGACTCGATCAGCTTTGGTGAAAGAAAGGAGTATGGTCGAAAACATTTATCTGGTCCAGGAATTAGTTAGAAAATATGCTAGGAAAAGGGTGTCTCCTAGATGCATGTTGAAAATCGACTTAAGGAAGGCTTATGATTCAGTCTCATGGAAGTTCTTGGAAGAGATGCTGGCACTTCTTAATTTCCCACCGATTATGATTAACTAAATAATGCAATGTGTTTCAACTCCAACATATTCTATTTCTTTGAATGGAGAGTTTCATGGTTTTTTCAAGGGCA
>NC_080417.1:66282196-66289696 GCF_029873635.1 Malania oleifera | reverse complement strand
CACTAACCATGTCATGTCGTGTCATGTCACGCACTAACCATGTCAGGTCTTGTCATGTCATGCACTAACCATGTCATGTCGTGTCATGTCACGCACTAACCATGTCATAGCGTGTCATGTCATGCACTAACCATGTCATGTCATGTCATGTCATGCACTAACCATGTCATGCACTAACCATGTCGTGCACTAATCATGTCATGTCCTGTCACGCACTAACCGTGTCATGTCGTGTCATGTCATGCACTAACCGTGTCATGGAGTGTCATGTCATGCACTAACCATGTCATGTCGTGTCATGTCAGGCACTAACCATGTCATGTCGTGCCATGTCACTCACTAACCATGTCATGGCGTGTCATGTCATGCACTAACCATGTCATGCCGTGTCATGTCAATTACTAGCCATACACACTAGGCCATGCACTAACCATGTCATGTCGTGTCATGTCATGCACTAACCAAGTCATGGAGTGTCATGTCATCCACTAACCACGTCATGTTGTATCATTTCATGCACTAACCATGTCATGTCGTGTCATGTCATGCACTAACCATGTCATGTGGTGTCATGTCCGGCACTAACCATGTCATGTCATGTCATGTCATGCACTAACCATGTCATGGCGTGTCATGTCATGTACTAACCATGTCATGTCGTGTCATGTCACGCACTAACCATGTCATGGCGTGTCATGTCATGTAGTGACCATGTCATGCCGTGTCATGTCACACACTAACCATGTCATGGCGTGTCATGTCATGCAGTAACCATGTCATGCCGTGTCATGTCAAGTACTAGCCACACACTAGGCCATGTGTTAGCGTGTGACAATGTAATGGGGAAAAGGGGGAGTGAGATACTACTATAATTGTATTCTTCAGGGATTTAGAATGAATATATGAATATCTGTGTTATCGCTTGTATGGTGATTCTCTTGTACATGAATAATACAAGTAGTTCTTTTCATTGTGGTGTTCTGTTGCCTTGGATTATGATGTCTCTGATTGTTATAGTCTTATTTGGTGTATAAGAATATATTGCTCATGTGAAATCCTATTGTTCCTTGTTTTCCTTGAGTATTGAGACTCACCTGGTGTTCGTGCTTGCAGGCTTGAACGTGTGAGAGTTGGCTGACTTGTCGAGGGAGAGCTCTTAACGAGTGCCACACGGCCCTTACTTGAGTCCCATTTTGGGGGTCCGTGACAGTTGGTATCAGAGCACAGTGTGTGCGAGCACCATGCGTGGGATTATGAGAAATAAGTCAGGAAAAGTGAAGCGCATTGAGGCACTTAAGACAAAACTTGTAACCCTAGAGACAACGTGCGGTGACCTCCAAGGGTTGGTGGCAACATTGATAAAAGAGAAAGGCGTGTCAATAGAGCTTGAGGCCGCTGAAGAAAACCCTAGAAAAAATCTCTATGGGGTATAAAAAATCGTAGAGAGACTTGAGGAACTTGAAAAATTCATTCCAAGTGTGAAATCCTTGGAGAAACGGCCAAGAGAGCTTGAGGCCTTCCAGAAGAGTGTCGAGTAGTTAGAAGCCTTTGAGAGCAGGCTACAACATATTGAGGGCATATTGCCATCTCTTTCATCCCAACGGGGAGAGCCAATAGAGGTTAAGGCCTCCTTACGAGAGTTAACGGATAATTTTGATTTCCTTACAAAAGATGTTAAAGTGTCCATTACTGCTTTGAAGGAAGATTTGAAGGAGATGGGCAATGTCCAAAGTGTGGTGGTCCAAGTCCAGAGGGATTTACAAGAGGTCACTGCGAAAGTGAATGCAGTGGCACAGTTAGCCCGATGGCCAGTTGCACATCCAAATGAGAGTTCTCGATGGAAGGTACCGGAACCTAAAAGTTTTGGGGGTACACGAGATGCAAAGGAGCTAGACAATTTCTTCTTTAATATGGAACACTACTTCACATGCTCCCGAGTGGATTTAGAAGTGGACCAGGTCAATATGGCAACAGTATACCTGGTTGGGGATGCAAAATTGTGGTGGAGAACTAAATGGAATGATATTCAGCACAATAGATGTGTCATTAACACATAGGAGGGGTTGAAACAGGCGTTGAAGGCCCAATTCTATCCAGAAAATGTGGAGTATATAGCAAAGTGCAAAGTAATGGAATTGCAACAGACAGGCTCATTAAGGAGTTATGTAAGGGAATACCAAGCCTTGATGTTGGACATTGTAGACATAACTGAATCGGATAAACTGATTCATTTTCTTCGGGGTTTGAAGACATGGCCAAGAAATGAAATACGTCGGCAAGGTGCTGGTGATCTCTCTTCTGCCCTCGCTGCTACTGAATGGTTGGATGATTTTTCAGATAATTCTGGGAAGCAAAATTTCCCTACATCTGCCAATAATGATTCCCGTCCCAACAAAGTGTATAAGCCCACAAATGGGGGAAGGGATAGGGAGACAAATAGTTCTTGGAAAGATAAAAAAGTGCCCATGAATAGGGAGTGGAGGGGCGGACGAACGGGGGGTGGAGAGCATCGACCGATCTCTTGTTTTCTTTGCATTGGACCACATCAAGTGGCGGAGTGCCCCGAACGTAAGGCTTTGAATGCTATAAAGGCCCTTCGAGGGGAAACCGAAACCCCGACAGCAATTCTAGAAGAACAACCGAATATGGTGGGAGCCTTGAGATTTTTGGGGGCATTAGAGTGTCAAGTAATTAACAACAAGTCTCAAGAGAAGGGACTAATGTATGTTGATCTACTTTTGAATGGAAAGAAAATCAGGGCCATGATTGATACAGGGGCCACCCATAATTTCATTGCTGATTCTGAAACTCAACGGTTAGAATTGCAAGTAGATAAAGATGTGGGCAAGATAAAAGCAGTGAATTCTCTAGCATTAACCATGGTGGGGGTGGTACCTAAAATGGAATGCTAAATTGGATCATGGTCTGGAATAGTTGATTTCACTGTGGCACCCCTTGACGACTTTGATGTGGTATTGGGTATGGATTTTCTTAAAGTGACACGCTCAATGCCGATCCCAGCTACGGATTGTCTTGTGATAATGAGAAGTGCACCTTGTGCGGTCCCCACAACCTGCAACAATTTCGATGAGAGGAAGTTGCTTTCAGCCCTCCAATTCAAAAAGGGAGTAAAAAGGGGAGAATCTTCTTTCGTGGTTCTACCAATAGTCTCAGAAGATGCAGAGGTAGGGAAATATCCACTTCAGATTAAGGAAGTTTTAGAAGAGTTCAAGGAGGTGATCCCGGAACAGCTACCGAGGGTTTTACCACCTCGATGACAAATTGACCACGAAATTGAACTTTTTCCAGGAGTAAAGCTGCCAGCACGTGCCCCTTTTCAAATGGCGCCGCTTGAGTTAGCTGAACTTAGAAGGCAACTTAATGATCTTATTGCAGCAGGGTTCATCCAGCCTTCAAAAGCACCTTTTGGGGCCCTAGTGTTATTTCAGAAGAAACAAGATGGTAGTTTGCGCTTGTGTATAGATTATCGGGCTCTTAATAAGGTGACTGTGCGCAACAAGTATCCCATTCCACTGATTGCTGATATTTTTGACCAGTTAAGTACAGCTAGATATTTCACGAAATTGGACTTGAGGTCAGGATATCATCAAGTGCACATTGTTGAGGGAGATGAACCGAAGACCACTTGTGTCACCCGCGCATCCTTAGAAGAACATAAAGATCATCTTCAAAAGGTTTTTCAAAAACTCAAAGAAAATCAGTTATATGTAAAAGGGGAGAAGTGTGCTTTCGCTCAAAAGCATATTAAATTCTTGGGGCATATCATTGAGAAGGGCCAGATTCGGATGGATTCAGCTAAAGTAAAAACTATCTAGGAGTGGCGAGCACCTACATCCGTTAGAGAACTACGATCTTTCTTGGGTCTAGCCAACTACTACCGAAAGTTTATAGAGGGGTACTCTAGAAGAGTTGTATTGTTAACGAATTTACTGAGGAAGGGGGTACCATGGGGGTGGTCAGAAGAGTGCCAATCAGCATTTGTTGAATTAAAGGAAAAGATTGTAGGAGATCCTGTATTAATCTTTCCTGATGTGACAAAACCATTTGAAGTGCAAGTAGATGCCTCGGACTTTGCATTAGGGGGAGTTCTCTTGCATAAAGGGCATCCAGTTGCTTTTGAAAGTAGAAAATTGTCGAGTGCCGAACGGAACTATACAGCACAAGAAAAGGAGCTTCTCGCAGTGGTACACTATCTTCGGGTATGGAGGCACTATCTCTTGGGGTCCAAATTTGTGGTAAAAACCGATAATGTAGCAATTACTCATTTTTTGTCACAACCTGGACTAACGTCAAAACAAGCCCGTTGGCAGGAAAAGCTAGCTGAATTTGATTTTGCTTTTGAATATAAAGTGGGGAAGACGAATGAAGTGGCCGACGCTTAAGTAGAAAAACTGAATTGGCAGCATTGAAAATCATCAGTCATCTATGAACTAGTAGGGTGGCGCTACCTTTGAAGAATCTTATCAAGGAACATTTAAGTACAGACCAGAAGGCACAGTCACTAAGCAAACTAATAGACGAAGGGAAGACACAACAATTCTAGGTAGAAGATGGACTGATAATGACTAAAGGCAGGAGAGTCAATGTGCCTAAAGCTAGAAACTTGAGGAAAACCTTACTGAAAGAGTGTCATGATACGTTGTGGGCTGGTCATCCGAGATGGCGAAGAACTCATGCTTTGATTACATAGGGGTACTATTGGCCAAATATGCAAGATGATGTGAGGAGTTATACTAAAACGTGCTTGATCTATCAACAAGACAAGGTAGAAAGAAAGAAGACCTCAGGTTTATTGGAGCCATTGCTAGTTCTTGCTAGGCCATAGGAGAGTGCCTCTTTGGATTTCATTTCCTCGTTGCCAAAAGTAGAGGAGTTTGACACAATTTTGGTGGTGATTGACCAGTTCTCAAAGTATGCAACTTTCGTACCAGTCTCGAAGCCGTGTTCAGCAGAGAAGATAGCTCAGTTATTCTTCAAGCATGTGGTGAAATATTGGGGTGTTCCAGAAAGCTTAACTAGTGATAGGGATGTTAGATTCACGGGGTGATTTTGGGGTGAACTCTTTCGCTTGATGGGTTCAAACCTTAATCTTTCCACGAGCTATCACCCACAGATAGATGGTCAAACTGAACGTTTTAATGGGATGCTGGAAGAATACTTGCGACATTTTGTTCATTCCAATAAAAAGAATTGGGTTACTTTACTAGACACGGCACAATTCTGTTTTAACTCTATGAAATCTTCTGCAACTAATAAAAGCCCTTTTGAGATTGTGACAGGTCAACAACCGACTCTTCCACACACTCTAGATGGTCCATACAAACGAAATTGCCCAAAAGCCTACCAATTCACGAAAAATTGGTTGCAAAACATCGAAGTCACCCGAGCTCAGTTAGAAAAAGCATGAAAGCGCATGAAGAAATGGGCTGACAAAGGGAGACGACCACAACAATTTGAAGCTGGAGATCTGGTTCTTGTAAAAGTGCCGTCGGAGAAATTTCGCTTTCTTCGTGGCAAGGATAAAAGGCTGTTACATTGTTACGAAGGTCCAATCAGAGTAATCGAAAAGGTGGGACATGCATCTTATCGGTTTAAGCAACCCGAGTGGATGAAAAGCCACAGACGTCCAGTCCATCCCGTGTTTCATGTAAGCAATTTAAAGCCATTCCACACAGATGAAGCAGATCCGCACCGACAAAAATTAAGGAGATCAACAATTTCCAGAAGGCATCCTGTCACCAAAGAAGTCCAGGAGATCATTGCAAACAAAGTTGTCAATCTAGAAGGTCGTCAACAACAACAATTTCTGGTTCAGTGGTTAGGGCTGGGGGAAGAAGAGAATAGTTGGGAAACAGCAGACAACCTTCAGCATGCCATACAGAAGATTGAAGATTTCAGAAATTCGTAGTCAACGAAATCTACATCGACATCAGAAGAGTGAGAAGGCCGTCTACAACACATCGACGAGGACGTCGATACATTGAGTGGGGGAGGATGTTAGGGTGTGACAATGTAATGGGGAAAAGGGGGAGTGAGATACTACTATAATTGTATTCTTCAGGGATTTAGAATGAATATATGAATATCTGTGTTATCACTTGTATGGTGATTCTCTTGTAGATGAATAATACAAGTAGTTCTTTTCATTGTGGTGTTCTGTTGCCTTTGATTATGATGTCTCTGATTGTTATAGTCTTATTCAGTGTATAAGAATATATTGCTCATGTGAAATCCTATTGTTCCTTCTTTTCCTTGAGTATTGACACTCACCTCGTGCTCATGCTTGCAGGCTTGAACATATGAGAGTTGGCTGACTTGTCGAGGGAGAGCTCTCAACGAGTGCCACACGACCCTTACTTGAGTCCCATTTTGGGGTCCGTGACACCATGCACTAACCATGTCATGTCGTGTCATGTCAGGCATTAACCATGTCATGGAGTGTCATGTCGTGTCACGCACTAACCATGTCATTTTGTGTCATGTCAAGCACTAACCATGTCATGGCGTGTCATGTCATGCACTAACCATGTCATGTCGTGTCATGTCATGCACTAACCATGTCATGTCGTGCACTAACCATGTCACGTCATGTCGTGTCATGTCACGCACAAACCATGTCATGTCCTGTCATGTCATGCACTAACCATGTCATGGAGTGTCATGTCATGCACTAACCATGTCATGTCGTGCCATGTCATGCACTAACCATGTCATGGTGTGCCATGTCATGCACAAACCATGTCATGTCGTGTCATAACAAGTACTAGCCACACACACTAGACCATGCACTAACCATGTCATATCGTGTCATGTCATGCGCTAACCATGTCATGGAGTGTCATGTCATGTACTAACCATTTCATGGAGTGTCATTTCATGCGCTAAGCATGTCATGTCGTATCATGTCATGCACTAACCATGTCATGGCGTGTCATGTCATGCACTAACTACCATGTCATGTCATGCCATGTCACGCACTAACCATGTCATGTCGTGTCATGTCACCCACTAACCATGTCATGGCGTGTCATGTCATGCACTAACCATATCATGCCGTGTCATGTCAAGTACTAGCCACACACACTAGGCCATGCACTAACCATGTCATGTCGTGTCATATCATGCACTAACCATGTCATGGAGTGTCATGTCCTGTCACGCACTAACCATGTCACGTCGTGTCATGTCATGCACTAACCACGTCATGTCATATCGTGTCATGTCACGCACTAACCATGTCATGTCGTGTTATGTCATGCACTAACCATGTCGTGGAGGGTTATGTCAGGCACTAACCATGTCATGGACTGTCATGTCATGCACTAACCATGTCAAGTCGTGTCATGTCATGCACTAACCATGTCATGTCATGTCGTGTTATGTCATGCACGAGCCATGTCATGTCGTGTCATGTCATGTACTAACCACTTCATGGCGTGTCATGTCATGCACTAACCATGTGATGTCGTGTCATGTCAT
>NC_080417.1:66272196-66277196 GCF_029873635.1 Malania oleifera | reverse complement strand
GTACCCTCAGCCTAATGGCTTCGGGTGCAATTTGCGTTCAAAGACTTGATGATTCACGGGATTCTACAATTCACACCAAGTATCGCATTTTGCTGCATTCTTCATCGATGCAAGAGCCGATATATCCGTTGACGAGAGTCATTATGGTTCAAAAATAAACACATCCCATTGCACCGTAGATGAGGCAACAAGAGAATGTTCTTTCATTTCAATTCCTTGGCGCATGCCACACCTGGGTTATTGTGAAACTTATCGAAATGAGCATGCAAAAAAACATGATTTCCCATTCAATAAAAAATGGGGAACACCTGCGTTGCAATGTTCAAATCAACAAGGGTGAGGTGAGCATGAAGCAATCACCACTATGTAAATAACATGTTCGCGGGTCATTCTTTGGCAAGTTTTGACAATGATCCTTCCGCAGGTTCACCTACGGAAACCTTGTTACGACTTCTCCTTCCTCTAAATGATAAGGTTCAGTGGACTTCTTGCGACGTCGCCGGCAGCGAACCGCCCACGTCACCGCAATCCGAACACTTTTCACCGGACCATTCAATCGGTAGGAGGGACGGGCGGTGTGTACAAAGGGCAGGGACGTAGTCAAAGTGAGCTAATGACTCGTGCTTACTAGGAATTCCTCGTTGAAGACCAACAATTGCAATGATCTATCCCCATCACGATGAAATTTCAAAGATTACTCGGGCCTGTCGGCCAAGGCTATAGACTCATTGAATACATCAGTGTAGCGCGCGTGCAGCCCAGAACATCTAAGGGCATCACAGACCTGTTATTGCCTCAAACTTCCGTGGCCTAATTGGCCATAGTCCCTCTAAGAAGCTGGCCGTGAAGGGTCACCTCCACATAGCTAGTTAGCATGCTGAGGTCTCGTTCATTAACGAAATTAACTAGACAAATCGCTCCACCAACTAAGAAAGGCCATGCACCACCACCCATAGAATCAAGAAAGAGCTCTCAGTTAGCTCTCAGTTAAGGTTGTGTTAGAGAGAGAAGCTCTCACTTCTCTCTAAGAGAAGCGCATAACCGTTGGCTGGGTGTTCGTGATTGGGACTGTGCTTGTGGATTGTCCATGCTTGATCGAAGGTTATTGGGCTGTGAAAAGAATCTAAGATACCCTCGTTGCCCGGATTGTGGTTTATTGGGGTGTCTTTCATGATTCTGTGAAGGTTTTTCTTGATCTCGGGAAGTTCGATCTGGATGTTCTTGGAGGTTGGGATTTCTGATTTTTGGAATATTATGCTCTGGTTGGACTTCCATTCATAGTGAGGTCTGCTTGTCCATTCTAGTGGTTCTACAAGAGTTTTGAATTATCTTTGATCTGGTGAAGAGATTTGTTCAGGCTGTGAAATTGCCTCTGGGGTTGTGGGCGTCGGAAAGTGCTCTGATACTCTGTTCTTTGATCCTAAAGGATAGACTATCTGATCCTGATTGTGGCTAGCCCTACTGATTTTGGTCCACCAGCTTAGAAACGTGATTACTTTCCAAGATCATTTTGTTGGGTGAAAAGTTGAGTACAGTTGGGTATGCTGTATGTTACTCGTATATTTGGCCCCTGTTCGTCAGTTCTTGGCTCAATAGGTGGCTTGAGAGTACGTTTGATCCATTTCCGGTGTTTGAAGTGTGATAGATGTTGTTTTTCCTAGCGGGACGTTCGAATTCAAAGTCTGTGGGGACGCTTCACGTTCTTTGGCCGCTGTCAGTAACCACGTGCCGTGTCAGTCCTGTGTGTGGGTGGTTGCCACGTGTTGGCCTTGGTGAGTATTCGTTCCTGAGCGAAATTTATTGCACTTGGGGGATTCTCGAGCTAGCGTGCCGTCCGTTCGTAGTTTTCCTCGCGGGTGGCCAGCACGTGGTGGTGACAGGTTAGGAAATTAATTACCCCATTTGACTTCTGCCTTCCCAGACTAGTTCACTACTCTTGTTGGTGTTTGCGCTCGGGCTTTGGGTGGGTGTTCGCTGCGTGGAAAAGTCAAGGTTCTGGAGTGCGCTGGTGCATTCCACGTGGTTATTCCGGTGTTTCCTGCGTGTTGTATGGGAGACTGTCACGTAGCCATTTGGGTCGCCACATGTAGCCAATGCTTGGATCGTTGAATGTAACTGTCTCCTTTTCAGTTACGTGATCTCCATGACTCATGCAACTATGAGTTGCTGTGACTCTCCAGCTGCAAATAAGCATGCTCAGGGTTCAAAAGTGATTGATGAATGCCTTAACTTCATTAAAATGAAAGGTGGTGATCGTAATTTTTGGGAAAAGAAGAATCATAGTGAGATTATGGAGGAATTTGGGAAACTATACATTCAAAGCAGCAACAGTGATCAATGTGGTTCGAAGGGAGCGGGTATCACCAGGTGTAACAAACAAGCTACACAAAGTGCTTCGTCAGATGATGATCTGCTCCTCTCTGAATCTCTGGGCACAAAGGATACAGAAGATGAATTAGAATCCTCGGTGAATACTATCTCTACTCAGGAGATGCCCCCAAAGCAGAAGGTAGCAGACGTCAATGATGAAATACAAGAGGAGGTTCAGAAGGCTAAAATGATAGTGCGAAATAACAAGAAAGTTCTTTGGAACGAACTGTTTGCGAATAACAGGAATCCTTCTTGTTGTGGAACTATTCCAGCTTTCGTTTCTGAAGGCCCTATTGTTGACATCCCAGAAGAAGATTTGCTGGAGTTTAGTGGGTTATATAATAAACACTTGGTGGGGTACTTTACCAACAAACACCCGGGAAAGGAGGCACTTAATAGGTTGCTTAGAACCTGGAATGTTCCGGTGCAATCAATGCACCATGATAAAGGTTGGATTATTTTCAGATTCCAGAAGGAGGAGGATTTGAGTAAGGTGATCCAAGAAGGCCCTTACTCAATTTATGGAAAATCTCTGTTCTTGAAGAAGATGCCAAAGTACTTCCAGTTTGATCATCAACAGAGATCAACTATTCCAATCTGGGTTCAACTCAGAGCACTTCCAATGGAACTTTGGTCCCCTGCAGCTATTGGAAGGATTTGTTCTGATATTGGTTTCCCTCTCCTCTCGGATAAGCTAACAACCAACAGAGACAGACTTCCATTTGCTAGAGTTCTGGTGGAAGTGGATATTGCAAAACAGCTCAAGCATAATATCCAAGTGAAGCTTCCTGGTAATGTCATTATTGATCAGGAGGTGTATTATGAAAACGTTCCTAGTTATTGCAACAACTGTAAAGTATTTGGTCATACAGATGGCCAATGCCCGCGAGTTGAATATGTCCCTAAAGGAAAGAGACAAAACAAGGAAGCAAATGCAGGGAAGGATGATGGAAATGCAAATAGCTCGGAGTCTACCAAAGTGACTGGTAAGGGTTGTGATGGTCCTGGCGGGGAAAAAAATGCAGTTGATATGGAGTCTCCTTCGAAGGCTCGGGTTGGCATTGGGAAAGAGGCAGGGAAAGATCAACCTATTGTTAACCAGGAAGCTGAAAGCATTCCTAAAACTGTGAGAGTTGGTCCAATTGCTAGTGGGACTGCCCAGCAGTCCAAAGAAAACGATGGAGGGCCGACGGTTAGGACTGATGAAATGAAGAAAGGAGATGCACAACCAACTGGGGTTCAAATTGATAAAGGTAAATCTGTTTGCAAACAGAACAGTGCAAATATAAAGGATGGATTCACCCAAGTCAGGAGCAGGAACAAAGGGAGAGCAAATGCCAATTTTAAACAAGTAAGGAATGGAGGGCCAGGCCTCCATCCAAATTCATGAAGATCGCTGCGTGGAACATCAGGGGCCTTAACAGACCCCTGAAGCAAAATGGGGTCGCGGACCTCATTAGGAAAAACAAAGTTGATGTTTTGGGAGTTCTGGAAACAAAGCTCTCCACTACCAATCTAGAAGGTATGATGAGAAGAAAGTTCAAGAACTGGGAACAATATAATAATTTTGATTGCCATAATGCTGGGAGGATAGTGGTGCTCTGGAACCCACAGAAGGTGCATCTTCTTGTAACAGCAAAGAGTGCACAGGTAATTCATTGTTACGTTAAATGTCGTATTTCTGATAAATGCTTACAGTTAAGTTTTGTTTATGGGTTTAATAAAATTGTGGAAAGGAGGTCTCTTTGGGAAGATCTCTTTCAGTTGAGCTGTACAATAGATGCCCCTTGGATGATCGTTGGAGACTTCAACAGTATTGCTTCTGCTGAAGAGAAGAAGTCTGGTACTCCTGCTACAGAGTATGAAACAAAAGACATCAGGGAATGCTTCCAAGACTCAGGTCTTTCTGACTTAAGGTCCTCGGGGTGTTTCCTCACTTGGACTAATGGGAGAACCTGGTGCAAGCTTGATAGAGTGGTAATTAACCAGGTTTGGTTCCAAGCTGGGTTCAGTGCTCATGCCAATTTCCAGTTCCCCGGGATCCTTTCAGATCATTCTGTTAGTTTAGTTTCAGTTTTTGAAGAAGATTGCCTTTTGAGGAGACCTTTTAAATTCTTTAATATGTGGACTTTGCATCAGAATTTTCACCAGGTGATTAAAGATAGCTGGGAGTCCAATGTTCAGGGGTATGAGCAGTTTCGGTTTGCCAAAAAGCTTCAGAACCTTAAGTGGCCTCTCAGAAAGCTTAATGCAGTGCACTACTCTCATATTTCTGCTAGAGCAGAAAAGGCTAGCTCGGAGCTGATGGAAATGCAGCGGCTGTTGCATGACTCTCCCTTTGATCAGGACCTGCAAGTTAAAGTAAAGGATAAAAACAGAGAAGCTGCCAGGCTAGCAGAGGCAAACAGACTTTTTGTGAACCAGATTGCCAAAACTAAGTTCCTAAAAGATTGTGACAAAAATTCCTCCTTCTTTCATGCTTTGATGAGAAGACAGGTCAATAGAAATCACATTTCTTCAGTCACCTTGGAGAATGGAAACCAAACCCAGTCAATAGAGCAAGTTGCTGAAGAATTTATCAACTTTTACAAGCAATTACTGGGAATGGAAGACAACACGTTAATGGTTGA
>NC_080417.1:66257196-66267196 GCF_029873635.1 Malania oleifera | reverse complement strand
ATTTTGGGTCTGGCACAAGGAAACATCAACATGTCCGAAGAGTCATACTGGGGTTTTTTTAAGAAATTGTCAATATTTTGAACAGATGTTTTGCATATAGGAAGGAAATAATAAAGGCTACCTCCAAAATTTTTTTTGGAATTTTCTAGGTTCCGGTGTAATTATTATTAATTTTTAAATTAAAAATAGGTAAAATTCAAGAAAAATAGTAAATAAATTTAGAAAATTATGAAAATTTTTGTGTGCATGTCACGCGGTTTGGTTCGGTTTTGTAAAGGGAGAGCACAATTTTTGGGAGATGTTTGCTACTATGGGAAGGGCATAGCAAAGGCTACCTCCAGAAAAAATTTCTGAATTTTCTGGGCTCCGGTGTAGTTATTATTAATTTTTGAATTAAAAATAGAGAAAATTCAGTGAAAATAGCAAATAAATTCGAAAAGATATGAATATTTTTGGGGAGGTAGAGCGTTCCATTTGGAGGCCTTGGGTACTTGGATTTTGGATTTTGCACTCTGGGAAGGGTAGAAAAATGCCATGGAAGGCAGCGGTGCACGGCACGCGGGTTGGTTCGGTTTTTTTTGTGGTTGGGCCTTCAAGGAGGGTGCATCATGGCTTCCTTCCAAGAAGCTTGCCTATCCCCATGATGCTACGCAACGGCCCCGCCACCGATTATGCCGACATGTACCCGAACGGGACGAGTCATGGCATGCACTAATCATGTCATGCCGTGTCATGCCATGGCGTGTCATGTCATGTCGTGTCATGTAATGTACTAGCACACTAGGCCATGCACTAATGTCACGGGCTAAGCTTGTTCAGGGCATTATGCTGGCCTATGACCGCTTATCTCATGTGTTTGGGATGGGTTTCCATCATGTAAATACTAGTGCAGGGTTATTTTCTAGTATTTATTTCATTGTAAGCCAAATAAGGCAGTATGACTCCTCGGTCACTTTGATGTTTCCTAGTGGTAGAGTGAGAATGGCCTAGAAAGCTCTTTAGGGGAGGGTGAGTGTTCATCAATCATTGTAAAACTCACTAGCAATTGTGAACATGCTTAGCCTACTTGCCTCCCTCGCTAAGTACAACATGTCAACGGAGGATTTGTTAATGAATTACGTTTGCTTCAATATTTACTACTTGGTTGCCACGGCTTTCATGAATTGATTATTATTTCCGCTGCTATCTGATTGAATGTTAATGAAAGTGCTTCATGGATGAATGTTGGTAAACAAAAGGCTGGCTAGTTAAGCAAGAGTGCTTTAGCTAGCGCTGCACGGCCCTTCACAACGGTGTGAAAAAGGCAAACCGTGACATTTGGTATCAGAGCCAAGTCGGTGACACTTGGTGAGAGCCCAAGGTTGAGTTGCTACGTGAATTCGATTGCCTTCGTTGTTGGGTTTGGGAAGCTTTGGTAAGTGACCATGGCACCAAACAATGCTGAGAGGATCAGCGTGCTGGAAGCACAGGTTGAAGAGTCAACCAACACTATGGCCGCGGAGGTGGCCCAGATGAGAGAACTTGTTGATGAAGTGAGGGGATCACAAAAACATCAAGCAGGTTTGATAGGTGACATGTCAGAGGACTTTCGCCACACTGTGGAAACTTTGCAAGCCCGGATGGCAGATCTGGATGCAAAGGTAAATGTGATGGTTCTTGCTATGGGGAACTCCAACACTCCGGGAGTTAGCAAGACCAAGGTGCCAGAACCCAGGACGTATGGGGGTACCCGAGATGCCAAGGAGTTAGAGAACTTCTTGTTTGATGTGGAGCAGTACTTTCGCGTTGTGAGGATGGCCTCAGAACGGGCAAAGGTGGATACTGCGACCATGTACTTGGTTGGTGATGCCAAACTGTGGTGGCGTACCAAGTACAGAGAAATTGAAAATGGAAACTGTGTGATTGATAGTTGGGCAGACTTGAGGAGAGAGCTCAAGGCCCAATTCTTTCCTGAGAACGTTGAGTATAATGCAAGGAGAAAACTGAGAGATCTCAAGCATACGGGGTCAATAAGTGAATATGTGAAACAATTTTCTGCTTTAATGTTGGATATTCGGGATATGTCGGAGAAGGACAATTTGTTCTATTTTCTTGAGGGGATGAAACCGTGGGCAAGAACTGAACTTCATAGGCAAAGGGTTCAAGACTTGTCAACTGCACAAGCGGCTGTAGAACGCTTGACAGACTACGCTGGTGATGAGACCACTTCGTCCAAACGGTTTGGCAGAGAGGGAAATGGTGGAAAGTCTTTCAAGAATGGCAAACCCAAGAGTGGGGGAGCCGACCCTAATTCATCAACCTCACAGGAAGCTTCGTCTTCTCGAGGGTTCAACAAACCCAATGGAAAGGGGAAGAGTAAAATTGAGTGTTTCTTGTGTCGAGGTCCTCATAGAGTTTTTGAGTGCCCTCACAAAGCATCACTTAATGCCTTACAGGCTTCCATTGTAGAACAGGCAGTGGAAGACGATGGGGAAGAGGATGATGCCCCGAGGGTGGGTTCAGTGCGGTTGGTGAACGCATTGGAAAAGCAGGCAAAAACACTGAAAGTTACACAAGCAAAAGGGTTAATGTTTGTGGACTTGAGGATAAATGGGAAGAGTACTCGCGCTATGGTGGATACGGGAGCTACTCATAATTTTGTTTCGCAGTTGGAACCATGAAGACTCAACTTATCCTTAGAGAAGGATACAGGACGCGTGAAAGCAGTTAACTCTGTAGCCCAGCCTACTCTGGGAGTAGCCAAGCAAGTGGTTATAAAGCTTGGACAGTGGGAAGGTCATGTGAATTTCACAGTGGTGCCATTGGATGACTATCCAGTCATTCCGGGAATGGAGTTCCTAATGGGAACGAGGGCAGTGCTGATGCCTTCGGCTGGTTCCCTGTGTCTGATGGGAGATTACTCGTGCATGGTGCAAGTCGTTGCAATGAAAGGAGACGAAGGGAAGTCCCTTTCAGCCATACAACTCAATGAAGGATTGGGTCAGGGTGAGCAGACACGTCTAGCCATGGTGGTGGTAGACAAAGAAGTAGGCCAAGTGCTGGAGCCTACAACCATCCAAGCGGTGTTGGATGAGGATAAGGAGGTGTTGCCGGATAAGCTGCCTCAAAATTTGCCTTCACGACGGACTGTGGAGCAAGAGATCAAGTTGTTATCAAGAGTGAAACCACCTGCTAAAAGGCCATGTTGGATTGCGCCTAGAGAGATAGTAGAGTTGGGGAAGCAACTTGATGAAGTGGAAGCGGGATGTGTTCGACCTTCCAAAACGCCGTTGGGAGCATCGGTGTCGTTTCAGAGGAAACATGAAGAGCATCTACGGAAGGTGTTCGACAAGCTGAAGGGAAACAGTCTGAATTTGAAGAAGGAGAATTTCTCTTTCACTCGGCGGAGCAACAAATTCCTTGGTCAAGTCATTGAACAAGGTCGTATCCGGAGGGGTATGGAGAAGGTAAGGATGATTCAAGAACGGAAGATCCCCACGACAGTGAAGGAGTTGCGTTCCTTTCTTGGCCTTACTAGTTTCTACGGGAAGTTCGTTAAGGGGTATTCGCGGAGAATGACTCCAATGACAGGACTACTGGGGAGGTATTATTGGCCGCACACGCGGGATGATGTGGTTGATTATACCAAAACTTGTCTCACTTGCCAACAAGACAAGGGGGAGCGGAAGAAGTATGGTACTTTCATGGCTGCACCAAAGTACTGTTCGGCAGAGGGGACGACACAATTGTTCCTTGTGACTATTGTGAGATATTGGGGTGTTCCCCAAGTTATTCTCTGTGACCAAGATTTAATGTTCACTGACAACTTCTTGATAGAGTTTTTCAGGATATTCAAGTCACACCTTGACATCTCTTCGAGTTATAATCGACAGACAGACGAACAGATGAAGAGATTCAGAGAGCTGCTGGATGAGTACTTGTGCCATTGTGTCAATGACAACCAGAAGAGTGGCGTGCAACTACTTGATGTGGCTCCATTCTGTGGCAATGCCCAAAGGTGCTCAACAACCAACAAGAGCCCTTTTGAGCTTGTTACAGGCCAGCTGCCACTGTTACCTCACACAGTGGGCGAGCCGTACAGACGAAAGAGTCCCAGGGCGTACATCTTCACCAGAGAAGGGAGAAAGAATGTAGAGTTTGCCCAAGCCTATCTGGAGAAAGCTTCTAAGCAGATGAAGAAGTGGGCAGATCATGAGAGAAAACCATAATTTCATGTCAATTGCCTCAAGCCATTCAACGCCAACACCAACGACCTGAGCAGAAGTCAGTCAAACAGCGTAGAGTTGAAGACAGTGCAACCTGACAGACATGATGTTAAAGAGATCCTTGCAGACAGAAAGTTCCTATCCTCAAGGAAGAAGCGGCAGAAGTTCCTATTGAAGTGGAAGTGCCTTGATGATAAAGAAATCAGCTGGATTTCTGCGGAAGATTTGAAGTCATTCGTGGACAAAGTTGAAGTGTACCTATCGCCCAAAAGTCTACGAGGACGTCGACCGCATAAGTGGGGGAGAATGTCACGGGCTAAGTTTGTTCAGGGCATTATGCTTGCCTATGACCGCTTATCTCATGTGTTTGGGATGGGTTTCCATCATGTAAATACTAGTGTAGGGTTATTTTCTAGTATTTATTTCATTGTAAGCCAAATAAGGCAGTATGACTCCTCGGTCACTTTGATGTTTCCTAGTGCTAGAGTGAGAATAGCCTAGAAAGCTCTTTAGGGGAGGGTGAGTGTTCATCAATCATTGTAAAACTCACTAGCAATTGTCAACGTGCTTAGCCTACTTGCCTCCCTCGCTAAGTACAACATGTCAACGGAGGATTTGTTAATGAATTACGTTTGCTTCAATATTTACTGCTTGGTTGCTACGGCTTTCATGAATTGATTATTATTTCTGCTGCTATCTGATTGAATGTTAATGAAAGTGCTTCGTGGATGAATGTTGGTAAACAAAAGGCTGTCTAGCTAAGCAAGAGTGCTTTAGCTAGCGCCGCACGGCCCTTCACAATGGTGTGAAAAAGGTGGACCGTGACAACTAACCATGCCATTCTGTGTCACGTCAAGTACTAGCCACACACATTAGGTCATGCACTAACCATGTCATGCAGTGTCATGTCATGCACTAACCATGTCATGTCGTGTCATGCACTAACCACAATATGTCGTGTCATGTCATGTCATGCACTAACCATGTCATCGAGTGTCATGTCATGCACTAACCATGTCATGTCGTGTCATGTCACGCACTAACCATGTCATGTCGTGTCATGTCATGCACTAGCCATGTCATGGCGTGTCATGTCATGCACTAACTATGTCATGTCGTGTTATGTCGTGTACTAACCATGTCATGTCGTGTCATGTCCTGCACTAATCATGCCATGTCGTGTCATGTCATGCACTGACCATGTCATGGAGTGTCATGTCATGCACTCACCATGTCATGTCGTGTCATGTCGTGTCATGTCATACACTAACCATGTCATGTTGTGTAATATCATTCACTAACCATGTCATGTCGTGTCATGTCACGCACTAACCATGTCATGGCGTGTCATGTCATGCATTAACCATGTCATGCCGTGTCATGTCAAGTAATAGCCATACACACTAGGCCATGCACTAACCATGTCATGCCGTGTCATGTCAAGTACTATCCACACACACTAGGCCATGCACTAACCATGTCGTGCCGTGTCATGTCAAGTACTAGCCAAACACACTAGGCCATGCACTAACCATGTCATGCCGTGTGTCATGGTCCGACTCTTTTCACGCCGTTGTGAAGTGCCGTGCGGTGCTAGCTAAAGCACTCTTGCTTAACTAGCCAGCCTATCGTTTACCAACATTCATCCACGAAGTAGTTTCATTAACATTCAATCAAATAGCAGCAGAAATAATAATCAATTCATGAAAGCCGTGGCAACCAAGCTGTAAATATTGAAGCAAATGTAATTCATTAACAAATCCTCCGTTGACATGTTGTACTTAGCGAGGGAGGTAAGTAGGCTAAGCATGTTGACAATTGCTAGTGAATTTTACAATGATTGATGAACACTCGCCCTCCCCTAAAGAGGTTTTTATGTAATTAGCATCCTGCCACTAGGAAACATCAAAGTGACCGAGGAGTTATACTGCCTTATTTGGCTTACAAAGCCTCTACTAGCAGAAATTAACCCTACACTAGTATTTACATGATGGAAACCCATCCCAAGCACAGGAGATAAGCGGTCATAGGCAAGCATAATGCCCTGAACAAGCTTAGCCCGTGACATTCTCCCCCACTTATGCGGTCGACGTCCTCGTAGACTTTTGGCGATAGGTACACTTCAACTTTGTCCACGAATGGCTTCAAATCTTCCGCAGAAATCAAGCTAATTTCTTTATCATCAAGGCACTTCCACTTCACTAGGAACTTCTGCCGCTTCTTCCTTGAGGATAGGAACTTTCTGTTTGCAAGGATCTCTTCAACATCATGTCTGTCAAGTTGCACTGTCTTCAACTCTGCGCTGTTTGACTGACTTCTGCTCAGGTCGTTGGTGTTGGCGTTGAATGGCTTGAGGCAATTGACATGAAATTGTGGTCTTCTCTCCTGATCTGCCCACTTCTTCATCTGCTTAGAAGCTTTCTCCAGATAGGCTTGGGCAAACTCTGCATTCTTTCTCCCTTCTCTGGTGAAGATGTATGCCCTGGGACTCTTTCGTCTGTACGGCTCGCCCACTGTGTGAGGTAATAGCGGCAGCTGTCCTGTAACAAGCTCAAAAGGGCTCTTGTTGGTTGTTGAGCACCTTTGGGCGTTGCCATAGAACGGAGCCACATCAAGTAGTTGCACGTCATTCTTCTGGTTGTCATTGACACAATGGCGCAAGTACTCATCTAGTAGCGCTCTGAATCTCTTCATCTGTCCGTCTGTCTATCGGTGAAAACTTGAAGAGATGTCAAGATGTGACCTGAATATCCTGAAAAACTCTGTTAAGAAGTTGTCAGTGAACATTAAATCTTGGTCACAAATAATAACTTAGGGAACACCCCAATATCTCACAATAGTCACAAGGAACAATTGTGTCGTCCCCTCTGCCGAACAGTACTTTGGTGCGGCCATGAAAGTACCATACTTCTTCCGCTCCCCCTTGTCTTGTTGGCAAGTGAGACAAGTTTTGGTATAATCAACCACATCATCCCGCATGTGCGGCCAATAATACCTCCCCAGTAGTCCTGTCATTGGAGTCATTCTCCATGAATACCCCTTAACGAACTTCCTGCAAAGTTTAGTAAGGCCAAGAAAGGAACGCAACTCCTTCACTGTCGTGGGGATCTTCCGTTCTTGAATCATCCTTACCTTCTCCATACCCCTCCGGATATGACCTTGTTCAACGACTTGATCAAGGAATTTGTTGCTCCACCGAGCGAAAGAGAAATTCTCCTTCTTCACATTCAAACTGTTTTCCCTCAGCCTGTCAAACACCTTCTGTAGATGCTCTTCATGTTTCCTCTGAAATAACACCGATGCTCCCAACGGCGTTTTGGAAGGGCGAACACATCCTGCTTCCAATTCATCAAGCTGTTTCCCCAACTCTACTATCTCTCGAGGCGCAATCCAACATGGCCCTTTAGCGGGTGGTTTCACTCCTGATAACAACTCAATCTCTTGCTCCACAGTCCGTCATGAAGGCAAATTTTGAGGCAGCTTATCCGGCAACACCTCCTTATCCTCATCCAACACCTCTTGGATGGTCGTAGGCTCCAGCTCCTAGCCTACTTCTTTGTCTACCACCACCGTGGCTAGACATGTCTGCTCACCCTTACCCAATCCTTCATTGAGTTGTATGGATGAAAGGGACTTCCCTTCATCTCCTTTCGTTGCAACAACTTGCACCATGCACGAGTGATCTCCCATCAGACACAGGGAACCAGCCGAAGGCATCAGTACTGCCCTCGTCCCCATTAGGAATTCCATTCTTAGAATGACCGGATAGTCATCCAATGGCACCGCTGTGAAATTCGCATGACCTTCCCACTGTCCAAGCTTTATAGCCACTTGCTTGGCTAGTCCCAGAGTAGGCTGGGCTACAGAGTTAACTGCTTTCATGTGTCCTGTATCCTTCTCTAAGGATAAGTTGAGTCTCCCTGCTTCCAACTGCGAAACAAAATTATAAGTAGCTCCCGTATCCACCATAGCACGAGTACTCTTCCCATTTATCCTCAAGTCCACAAACATTAACCTTTTTGCCCGTGTAAGTTTCGGTGTTTTTGCCTGCTTTTCCAATGCGTTCACCAACCGCACTGAACCCCCCCTCGGGGCATCATCCTCTTCCACATCGTCTTCCACTGCTTGTTCTGCAATAGAAGCCTGTAAAGCATTAAGTGATGCTTTGTGAGGGCACTCAAAAACTCTATGAGGACCTCGACACAAGAAACACTCAATTTTACTCTTCCCTTTTCCATTGGGTGTGTTGAACCCTTGAGACGACGAAGCTTCCTGTGAGGTTGATGATTTAGAGTCGGCTCCCCCACTCTTGGGTTTGCCATTCTTGAAAGACTTTCCACTGTTTCCCTCTCCGCCAAACTGTTTGGACGAAGCGGTATCATCACCAGCGTAGTCAGTCAAGCGCTCTGCAGCCGCTTGTGCAGTTGACAAGTCTTGAACCCTTTGCCTATGAAGTTCAGTTCTTGCCCACGGTTTCATCCCCTCTAGAAAATAGAACAACTTGTCCTTCTCCGACATATCCCGAATATCCAACATTAAAGCAGAAAATTGTTTCAAATATTCACTGATCGAACCCGTATGCTTGAGATCTCTCAGTTTTCTCCTTGCATTATACTCAACATTCTCAGGAAAGAATTGGGCCTTGAGCTCTCTCCTCAAGTCTGCCCAACTATCAATTACATAGTTTCCATTTTTAATTTCTCTGTACTTGGTACGCCACCACAGTTTGGCATCACCAACCAAGTACATGGTCGCAGTATCCACCTTTGCCTGTTCTGAGGCCATCTTCACAACGCGAAAGTACTGCTCCACATCAAACAAGAAGTTCTCTAACTCCTTGGCATCTCGGGCACCCCCATACGTCCTGGGTTCTGGCACCTTGGTTTTGCTAACTCCCGGATTGTTGGAGTTCCCCATAGCAAGAACCATCACATTTACCTTTGCATCCAGATCTACCATCCGGGCTTGCAAAGTTTCCACAGTGTGGCGAAAGTCCTTTGACATGTCGCCTATCAAACCTGCTTGATGTTTTTGTGATCCCATCACTTCATCAACAGGTTCTCTCATCTGGGCCACCTCCGCGGCCATAGTGTTGGTTGTTTCCTCAACCTGTGCTTCCAGCACGCTGATCCTCTCAACATTGTTTGGTGCCATGGTCACTTACCAAAGCTTCCCAAATCCAACAACGAAGGCAATCGAATTCACGTAGCAACTTAACCTTGGGCTCTCACCAAGTGTCACCGACTTGGGCTCTGATACCAAATGTCATGGTCCGACTCTTTTCACACCGTTGTGAAGGGCTGTGCGGCGCTAGCTAAAGCACTCTTACTTAACTAGCCAGCCTATCGTTTACCAACATTCATCCACGAAGTACTTTCATTAATATTCAATCAAATAGCAGCAGAAAAAATAATCAATTCATGAAAGCCGTGGCAACCAAGCAGTAAATATTGAAGCAAACGTAATTCATTAACAAATCCTCCGTTGACATGTTGTACCTAGTGAGGGAGGCAAGTAGGCTAAGCACGTTGACAATTGCTAGTGAGTTTTACAATGATTGATGAACACTCACCCTCCCCTAAAGAGGTTTTTATGTAATTGTCATCCTACCACTAGGAAACATCAAAGTGACCGAGGAGTCACACTGCCTTATTTGGCTTACAAAGACTCTACTAGCAGAAATTAACCCTACACTAGTATTTACATGATGGAAACCCATCCCAAGCACACGAGATAAGCTGTCATAGGCAAGCATAATGCCCTGAACAAGCTTAGCCCGTGACACCGTGTCATGT
>NC_080417.1:66237196-66244696 GCF_029873635.1 Malania oleifera | reverse complement strand
CCGATTATGCCGACATCCACCCGAACGGGACGAGTTATGGCATGCACTAACCATGTCATGCCGTGTCATGCCATGGCGTGTCATGTCATGTCGTGTCATGTAATGTACTAGCACACTAGGCCATGCACTAAACATGCCATTCTGTGTCACGTCATGTACTAGCCACACACATTAGGTCATGCACTAACCATGTCACGCAGTGTCATGTCATTCACTAACCATGTCATGTCGTGTCGTGTCATGCACTAACCATGATATGCCGTGTCATGTCATGTCATGTACTAACCATGTCATAGAGTGTCATGTCATGTACTAACTATGTCATGTCGTGTCATGTCACGCACTAACCTGTCATGTCGTGTCATGTCATGCACTAACCATGTCATGGCGTGTCATGTCATGCACTAACAATGTCATGTCGTGTCATGTCCTGCACTAACCATGTCATGTCGTGTCATGTCGTGCACTAACCATGTCATGTCGTGTCATGTCCTGCACTAACCATGCCATGTCATGCACTAACCATGTCATGGAGTGTCATGTCATGCACTAACCATGTCATGTCGTGTCATGTCAGGCACTAACCATGTCATGGCGTGTCATGTCATGCACTAACCATGTCATGCCGTATCATGTCAAGTACTAGCCACACATACTAGGCCATGCACTAACCATGTCATGTCGTGTCATGTCATGCACTAACCATGTCGTGGAGTGTCATGTCATGCACTAACCATGTCATGTCGTGTCATGTCGTGCACTAATCATGTCATGTCGTGTTATGTCGTGCACTAACCATGTCGTGGAGTGTCATGTTAGGCACAAACCATGTCATGTCGTGTTGTTTCTTGTCATGTCACACACTAACCATGTCATGTCCCTGTCATGTCATGCACAAACCATGTCATGGCGTGTCATGTCATGCACGAACCATATCATGGAGTGTAATGTCGTGTCGTGTCGTGTCGTGTCACGCACTAACCATGTCATGTCGTGTCATGTCATGCACTAACCATGTCATGTCGTGTCATGTCATGCACGAACCATGTCATGTCGTGTCATGTCGTGAACTAACCATGTCATGTCGTGTCATGTCGTGCACTAACCATGTCATGTCGTGTCATGTCGTGCACTAACCATGTCATGTCGTGTCATGTCTTGCACTAACCATGTCATGGCATGTCATGTCATGCACTAACCATGTCATGTCGTGTCATGTCATGCACTAACCATGTCATGTCGTGTCATGTCAAGTACTAGCCACACACACTAGGCCATGCACTAACCATGTCATGCCATGTCATGTCAAGTACTAGCCAAACACACTAGGCCATGCACTAACCATGTCATGCCGTGTCATGTCATGCCAAGTACTAGCCAAACACACTAGGCCATGCACTAACCATGTCATGTCGTGTCATGTCATGCACTAACCATGTCGTGTCGTGTCATGTCACGCACTAACTATGTTATGTCGTGTCATGTCATGCACTAACCATATCATGTCTTGTCATGTCAAGCACTAGCCACACACATTAGGCCATGCACTAACCATGTCATGTCGTGTCATGTCATGCACTAATCATGTCATGTCGTGTCATGTCATGCACTAACCATGTCATGTCGTGTCATGTTATGCACTAACCATGTCATGCCGTGTGTCACGAGCTAAGCTTGTTCAGGGCATTATGCTTGCCTTTGACCGCTTAGCTCGTGTGCTTGGGATGGGTTTCCATCATGTAAATACTAGTGTTGGGTTATTTTCTGCTAGTAGAGTCTTTGTAAGCCAAATAAGGCAGTAGGGCTCCTCGGTCACTTTAATGTTTCCTAGTTCCAGGATGATAATTACATAAAAACCTCTTTAGGGGAGGGTGAGTGTTCATTAGTCATTGTAAAACTCACTAGCCATTGTCAACGTGCTTAGCCTACTTGCCTCCCTCACTAAGTACAACATGTCAACCGTGGATTTGTTAATGAATTACGTTTGCTTCAATATTTACTGCTTGGTTGCCACGGCTTTTATGAATTGATTATTATTTCCACTGCTATCTGATTGAATATTAATGAAAGTGCTTCGTGGATGAATGTTGGTAAATGATAGGCTGGCTAGTTAAGCAAGAGTGCTTTAGCTAGCGCCGCACGGCCCTTCACAATGGTGTGAAAAAGTCGGACCGTGACATTTGGTATCAGAGTCAAGTCGGTGACACTTGGTGAGAGCCCAAGGTTGAGTTGCTACGTGAATTCGATTGCCTTCGTTGTTTGATTTGGGAAGCTTTGGTAAATGACCATGGCACAAACAATGATGAGAGGATCAGCGTGCTGGAAGCACAGGTTGAAGAGACAACCAACACTATGGCCGCGGAGGTGGCCTAGTTGAGAGAACTTGTTGATGAAGTGATGGGATCACAAAAACATCAAGCAGGTTTGATAGGTGACATGTTAGAGGACTTTTGCCACACTGTGGAAACTTTGCAAGCCTGGATGGAAGATCTGGATGCAAAGGTAAATGTGATGGTTCTTGCTATGGGGAAATCCAATACTCCGGGAGTTAGCAAGACCAAGGTACCAGAACCCAGGACGTATGGGGGTGCCCGAGATGCCAAGGAGTTAGAGAACTTCTTGTTTGATGTGGAGCAGTACTTTTGCATTGTGAGGATGGCCTCAGAAGAGGCAAAGGTGGATACTGCGACCATGTACTTGGTTGGTGATGCCAAATTGTGGTGGCGTACCAAGTACAGAGAAATTGAAAATGGAAACTGTGTAATTGATAGTTGGGCAGACTTGAGGAGAGAGCTCAAGGCCCAATTCTTTCCTGAGAACGTTGAGTATAATGCAAGGAGAAAACTAAGAGATCTCAAGCATACGGGGTCAATCAGCGAATATGTGAAACAATTTTCTGCTTTAATGTTGGATATTCGGGATATGTCGGAGAAGGACAAGTTGTTCTATTTTCTTGAGGGGATGAAACCATAGGCAAGAACTGAACTTCATAGACAAAGGGTTCAAGACTTGTCAACTGCACAAGCGGCTACAGAACGCTTGACAGACTACGCTGGTGATGAGATCGCTTCGTCCAAACGGTTTGGCGGAGAGGGAAACAGTGGAAAGTCTTTCAAGAATGGCAAACCCAAGAATGGGGGAGCCGACTCTAAATCATCAATCTCACAGGAAGCTTCGTCGTCTCAAGGGTTCAACACACCCAATGGAAAGGGGAAGAGTGAAATTGAGTGTTTCTTGTGTCGTGGTCCTCATAGAGTTTTTGAGTGCCCTCACAAAGCATCACTTAATGCTTTACAGGCTTCTATTGCAGAACAGGCAGTGGAAGATGATGGGAAAGAGGATGATGCCCCAAGGGTGGGTTCAGTGCGGTTGGTCAACGCATTGGAAAAGCAGGCAAAGACACCGAAAGTTACACGAGCAAAAGGGTTAATGTTTGTGGACTTGAGGATAAAGGGGAAGAGTACTCGCGCTATGGTGGATACGGGAGCTACTCATAATTTTGTTTCGCAGTTGGAAGCAAGGAGACTCAACTTATCCTTAGAGAAGGATACGGGACGCATGAAAGCAGTTAACTCTATAGCCCAGCCTACTCTGGGAGTAGCCAAGCAAGTGGCCATAAAGCTTGGACAATGGGAAGGTCATGCGAATTTAACAGCGGTACCATTGGATAACTATCCAATCATCCTAAGAATGGAGTTCCTAATGGGGACGAGGGCAGTGCTGATGCCTTTGGCTGGTTCCCTGTGTCTGATAGGAGATCAGTCGTGCATGGTGCAAGTCGTTGCAATGAAAGGAGACAACGGGAAGTCCCTTTCAGCCATACAACTCAATGAAGGATTGGGTCAGGGTGAGCAGACACGTCTAGCCATGGTGGTGGTAGATAAAGAAGTAGGCTAAGAGCTGGAGCCTACGACCATCCAAGCGGTGTTGGATGAGGATAAGGAGGTGTTGCCAGATAAGTTGCCTCACAATTTGCCTTCACAACGGACTGTGGAGCAAGAGATCGAGTTGTTATCAGGAGTGAAACCACCTGCTAAAGGGCCATGTTGGATTGCGCCTCTTAAGATAGTAGAGTTGGGGAAACAGCTTGATGAAGTGGAAGCGGGGTGTGTTCGCCCTTCCAAAACGCCGTTGGGAGCATCGGTGTCGTTTCAGAGGAAACATGAAGAGCATCTACGGAAGGTGTTCGACAGGCTGAGGAGAAACAGTCTGGATTTGAAGAAGGGGAATTTCTCTTTCACTCGGCGGAGCAACAAATTCCTTGGTCAAGTCGTTGAACAAGGTCGTATCCAGAGGGGTATGGAGAAGGTAAGGATGATTCAAGAATGGAAGATCCCCACGACAATGAAGGAGTTGCATTCCTTTCTTGGCCTTACTAAATGCTACAGGAAGTTCATTGAGCAGTATTCGCGGAGAATGACTCCAAGGACAGGACTACTGGGGAGGTATTATTGGCCGCACACGCGGGATGATGTGGTTGATTATACAAAAACTTGTCTCACTTGCCAACAAGACGAGGGGGAGCGGAAGAAGTATGGTACTTTCATGGCCGCACCAAAGTACTGTTCGGCAGAGGGGACGACACAATTGTTCCTTGTGACTGTTGTGAAACATTGGGGTGTTCCCCAAGTTATTATTTGTGACCAAGATTTAATGTTCACTGACAACTTCTTGACAGAGTTTTTCAGGATATTTAGGTCACATCTTGACATCTCTTCGAGTTATCATCGACAGACAGACGAACAGATGAAGAGATTCAAAGAGCTACTAGATGAGTACTTGTACCATGGTGTCAACGACAACCAGAAGAATGACGTGCAACAACTTGATGTGGCTCCATTCTGTGGCAACGCCCAAAGGCGCTCAACTACCAACAAGAGCCCTTTTGAGCTTGTCACAGCCCAGCTGCCACTATTACCTCACACAGTGGGCGAGTCGTACAGACGAAAGAGTCCGAGGGCATACATCTTCACCAGTGAAGGACGACAGAATGCAGAGTTTGCCCAAGCCTATCTGGAGAAAGCTTCTAAGCAGATGAAGAAGTGGGCAGATCAGGAGAGAAGACCGCAATTTCATGTCAATTGCCTCAAGCCATTCAACACCAACACCAACAACCTGAGCAGAAGTCAGTCAAACAGCGCAGAGTTGAAGACAGTGCAACCTAACAGACATGATGTTGAAGAGATCCTTACAGACAGAAAGTTCATATCCTCAAGGAAGAAGCGGCAGAAGTTCCTAGTGAAGTGGAAGTGCCTTGATGACAAAGAAATCAGTTGGATTTATGCGGAAGATTTGAAGCCATTCGTGGACAAAGTTGAAGTGTACCTACCGCCAAAAGTCTACGAGGACGTCGACCGCATAAGTGGGGGAGAATGTCAAGAGCTAAGCTTGTTCAGGGCATTATGCTTGCCTGTGACCGCTTATCTCGTGTGCTTGGGATGGGTTTCCATCATGTAAATCTAGTGTAGGGTTATTTTCTGCTAGTAGAGTCTTTGTAAACCAAATAAGGCAGTACGACTCCTCGATCACTTTGATGTTTCCTAGTGCCAGGATGATAATTACATAAAAACCTCTTTAGGGGAGGGTGAGTGTTCATCAGTCATTGTAAAACTCACTAGAAATTGTCAACGTGCTTAGCCTACTTGCCTCCCTCGCTAAGTAAACATATCAACGGAGGATTTGTTAATGAATTACGTTTGTTTCAATATTTACTGCTTGGTTGCCATGGCTTTCATGAATTGATTATTATTTTCGCTACTATCTGATTGAATATAAACGAAAGTGCTCCGTGGATGAATGTTGGTAAACGATAGGCTGGCTAGTTAAGCAAGAGTGCTTTAGCTAGCGCCGCATGGCCCTTCACAATGGTGTGAAAAAGTCAGACCGTGACACCGTGTCATGTCAAGTACCAGCCACACACACTAGGCCATGCACTAACCATGTCATGCCGTGTCATGTCAAGTACTAGCCAAACACACTAGGCCATGCACTAACCATGTCATGCCGTGTCATGTCATGCCGTGTTGTGTCATGCCAAGTACTAGCCGAACACACTAGGCCATGCACTAACCATGTCATGTCGTGTCATGTCACGCACTAACCATGTCATGTCGTGTCATTTCATGCACTAACCATGTCATGCTGTGTCATGTCATGCACTAATTTTGTCATGTTGTGTCATGTCGTGCACTAACCATGTCATGTCGTGTCATGTCGTGCACTAACCATGTCATGTCGTGTCGTGTCATGTACTAACCATGTCATGGAGTATCCTGTCAGGCACTAACCATGTCATGTCGTGTCATGTCAGGCACTAATCATGTCATGTCGTGTCGTGTCATATCACGCACTAACCATGTCATGTCATGCACTAACCATGTCATGGTGCGTCATGTCATGCATGAACCATGTCAAGTCGTGTCATGTCGTACATTAACCACGTCATGTCGTGTCATGTCGTGCACTAACCACGTCATGGCGTGTCAGGTCCTGCACTAACCATGTCATGTCGTGTCATGTCATGCACTAACCATGTCATGCCCTGCCATGTCAAGAACTAGGCACACACACTGGGCCATGCACTAACTATGTCATGCCGTGTCATGTCAAGTACTAGCCACACACTAGACCATGCACTAACCATGTCATGCCGTGTCATGTCATGCCGTGTTGTGTCATGCCAAGTACTAGCCAAACACACTAGGCCATGCACTAACTATGTCATGTCGTGTCATGTCAAGCACTAACCATGTCATGTCGTGTCATGTCACGCACTAACCATGTCATGTCGTGTCATGTCATGCACTAACCATGTCATGCTGTGTCATGTCATGTACTAATTTTGTCATGTTGTGTCATGTCCTGCACTAACCATGTCATGTAGTGTCATGTCGTGCACTAACCATGTCATGGAGTGTCATGTCAGGCACTAACCATGTCATGTCGTGTCATGTCAGGCACTAATCATGTCATGTCGTGTCGTGTCATGTCACGCACTAACCATGTCATGTCATGCACTAACCATGTCATGGTGCGTCATGTCATGTATGAACCATGTCGTGTCGTGTCATGTCGTGCAGTAACCATGTCACGTCGTGTCATGTCGTGCACTAACCACGTCACGGCGTGTCACGTCCTGCACTAACCATGTCATGTCGTGTCATGTCATGCACTAACCATGTCATGTCGTGCCATGTCAAGTACTAGGCACACACACTAGGCCATGCACTAACCGTGTCATGCCGTGTCATAACGAGTACTAGCCACACACACTAGGTCATGCACTAACCATGTCATGTCGTGTCATGTCATGCCGTGTTGTGTCATGCCAAGTACTGGTCAAACACACTAGGCCATGCACTAACCATGTCATGTCGTGTCATGTCATGCACTAACCATGTCATGTCGTGCCATGTCAAGTACTAGGCACACACACTAGGCCATGCACTAACCGTGTCATGCCGTGTCATAACGAGTACTAGCCACACACACTAGGTCATG
>NC_080417.1:66219696-66229696 GCF_029873635.1 Malania oleifera | reverse complement strand
GTACTTGGCATGACACGGCATGATATGGTTAGTGCATGGCCTAGTGTGTGTGGCTAGAACTTGACATGACACGGCATGACATGGTTAGTGCATGATATGACACGACATGACATGGTTAGTGCAGGACATGACACGCCATGACATGGTCAGTGCAGGACATGACACGACATGACATGGTTAGTGCATGACATGAAACAACATGACATGGCTCGCGCATGACATGACACGCCATGACATGGTTAGTGCATGACATGACAAGACATGACATGGTTAGTGCATGACATGACACGACATTACATGACACGACATGACATGGTTAGTGCATGACATGACACGACATTACATGACATGGTTAGTGCCTGACATAACACGACATGACATGGTTAGTGCCTGACATGACACTCCATGACATGGTTAGTGTAGGACATGACACGACATGACATGGTTAGTGCACGACATGACACGACATGACATGGTTAGTGCACGACATGACACGACATGAAATGGTTAGTTCATGACATGACACGACATGACATGGTTAGTGCCTGACATGACACTCCATGACATGGTTAGTGCACGACATGACACGGCATGACATGGTTAGTTCATGACATGACACGGCATGACATGGTTAGCGCATGACATGACACGCCATGACATGGTTAGTGCATGACATGACACGACATGACATGGTTAGTGCATGGCCTAGTATGTTTGGCTAGTACTTGGCATGACACAGCACGACATGACATGACACGGCATGACATGGTTAGTGCATGGCTTGGTGTGTTTTGCTAGTACTTGACATGACACGGCATGACATGGTTAGTGCATGGCCTAGTGTGTGTGGCTAGTACTTGACATGACATGGCTTGACATGGTTAGTACATGACATGACACGCCATGACATGGTTAGTGCAGGACATGACACGACATGACATGGTTAGTGCACGACATGACACGACATGACATGGTTAGTGCAAGACATGACACGACATGACATGGTTAGTGCATGACATGAGACGACATGGCATGGTTCGCGCATGACATGACACGCCATGACATGGTGAGTGCATGACACGACACAACATGACATGGTCAGTACGTGACATGACACGACATGACATGGTCAGTGCGTGACATGACACGACAGGACATGGTCAGTGCGTGACATGACACGACACGACATGGTCAGTGCGTGACATGACACGACACGACATGGTCAGTGCGTGACATGACACGACATGACATGGTTAGTGCCTGACATGACACGACATGACATGGTTAGTGCATGACATGACACTCCATGACATGGTTAGTGCATGACATGACACAACATGACATGGTTAGTGCATGGCCCAGTGTGTGTGGCTAGTACTTGACATGACACGACACGGCATGACATGGTTAGTGTATGACATAACACGCCCTGACATGGTTTGTGCGTGACATGACATGACATGACATGGTTAGTGCATGACATGACACGACATGACATGGTTAGTGCATGGCATGACACTCCATGACATGCTTAGTGCATGACATGACATGACACGACATATCATGGTTAGTGCATGACACGACATGACATGGTTAGTGCATGACATGACACTGCATGACATGGTTAGTGCATGACCTAATGTGTGTGGCTAGTACATGACGTGACACAGAATGGCATGTTTAGTGGATGGCCTAGTGTGCTAGTACATTACATGACACGAGATGACATGACACGCCATGGCATGACACGGCATGACATGGTTAGTGCATGCCATGACTCGTCCCGTTCGGGTGCATGTCAGCATAATCGGTTGGCAGGGCCATTGGGTAGCATCATGGGGATAGGCAAGCTTCTTGGAAGGAAGCCATGATGCACCCTCCTTGAAGGCCCAACCACAAAAAAACCGAACCAACCCACGCGCCATGCACCGCTGCCTTCCATGGCATTTTTCTACCCTTATCAGAGTGAAAAATCCAAAATCCAAGTACTTAAGGCTTCCAAATGGAATGATCTACCTCCCCAAAAATTTTCATAATTTTTCGAATTTATTTGCTATTTTCCGTGAATTTTCTCTATTTTTAATTCAAAAATTAATAATAACTACACCGGAGCCCATAAAATTCAGAAATTTTTTATGGAGGTATCCTTTGCTATGCCCTTCCCATAGTAGCAAACATATCCCAAAAATTGTGCTCTCCCTTCATAAAAGCAAACCAAACCACGTGACATGCACACAAATTTCCTCAGAATTTTTCTTCACCTATTGGGTTGTAAAACCAATAAAAAAGTTACTCGTTGCCTCAGAATGTTATCCTATACCTCTCCAAAAATTTTCATAATTTTATAAATTTATTTACTATTTTTCTTGAATTTTACCTATTTTTAATTTAAAAATTAATAATAATTACACTGGAACCCGGAAAATTCCAAAATTTCTTTTGGAGGTACCCTTTGTTATTTCTTTCCTATATGCAAAACATATCCTCAAAATATTGACAATTTCTTAAAAAAACCCCAGTATGACTCCTCGGACAAGTTGATGTTTCCTTGTGCCAAACCCAAAATGGCATATAAAGCTCTTTACGGGGGGAGGTGCTCAAGCACCTGTCAACGGTAGGCTGTCAGCATGGCCCTTCGTTGACATGCTTTGGGCATCGTTGACACTCATGTTGTCATTGTTGGGTCATGCGGTTAACCAAATGCTTATCGTTGACAACCATTCGTGGCCATGCGCGGATGTGTAGCGGGAATTGTTGACATTCGGATTTGTCATTTTTGGGCCATGCGGTTAACCAAATGCTTATCGTTGACAAACATCCGTGGCCATACGCGGATGTGTAGTGGGAATTGTTGACATTCGGATTTGTCATCGTTGGGTCATGCGGTTAACTAAATGCTTATCGTTGACAACCATCCGTGGCCATGCGGGGATGCGTAGTGGGAATTGTTGACATTCGGATTTGACATCATTGGGTCATGTGGTTAACCAAATGCTTATTGTTGACAACCATCCATGGCCATGCGCGGATGTGTAGTGGGAATTGTTGACATTCGGATTTGTCATCATGGGCCCATGTTGTTAACCAAATGCTTATCGTTGACAACCATCCTCGTTGAAGACCAACAATTGCAATGATCTATCCCCATCACGATGAAATTTCAAAGATTACCCGGGCCTGTCGGCCAAGGCTATAGACTCGTTGAATACATCAATGTAGCGTGCGCAGCCCAGAACATCTAAGGGCATCACAGACCTGTTATTGCCTCAAACTTCCGTGGCCTAATTGGCCATAGTCCCTTTAAGAAGCTGGCCATGAAGGGTCACCTCCACATAGCTAGTTAGCAGGCTGAGGTCTTGTTCGTTAACGAAATTAACGAGACAAATCGCTCCACCAACTAAGAATGGCCATGCACCACCACCCATAGAATCAAGAAAGAGCTCTCAGTCGAGTCAAGTTAGAGAGAGAAGCTCTCACCTCTCTCTAGGGAGAGGCACTTGGCTTTGGCGAGGGTGCTGTTCTCGTGTGGGATTTCTAAGTGATTCTTGCCTGATTTTGAGTTCTTGTGTTGTATTGAAGGTGGATTGGAACCTGATTTGTGCTTATTTCACCTTGGATTTGGATTGTGAATGGTCTCGGGCTGTGGGAATTTTAGGTTCCTGATTTCCTGCCTGCTACGGAGTTCGTATTTTGAACTACTCAGGTGATGGCTAGGAGTTCGAAATCTTGGGTTTAGGTGACCATGGGGAACAAGGATGAGAGGAAGGGAATGATTGAGGGTGCCCTAAAATTCATTGTGGCGAAAGGGGGTAGAAGAGGTCAATGGGCAGACAAGAAAGATTCTGAAATAATGGCTGAGTACAAGAGGCTTGAAGAATTAACGATGAAGAGATTCTTAGAATCGAGGGGATCCCTTCCAGCTTCTACACTTCTAGATAAGATCAAATCTCTTTCAGAGATGCATGCAAACCTAGGTGATGAATGCAAGGAACCTGGAATAACGGATGGAGTGATAGATGGTGCTACTCATTCTACCCCGATGGTGTTGAATGAGTAGAGTATGGAAAACCTAGATAGGGCTGGAGGTGAGGAGTCAACAGATAAATTCTCAAATAGAAATGGAAATGACAAGACACAAGAGTGGGGTGATTCGGAGAGGTCAGATTCAGAAAGTGGAGAGCTGGAGGTATCAGAAGTGCCTTCGAAAGTATTGAAGATGGATGGTACTAAGGAGAAGAATCAGACTGTTAGAACTATTGTCAGGAACAATAAGAGTGTTCCGTGGTCTGAGCTCTTTGCTAATAACAGAAAACCTAGCTGCTGTACTGCCATCCCAGCGTTTCACTCTAATGGTAGGGGGGCCAGATTAGAGGAAGAGGATCTAACTAGTCATAAAGAGTCATACCAAAAATGTCTTGTGGGATATTTTGTTGGAAACTCCCCGAGCAGGGATGCACTCAGATCTATTGTGAACTCCTAGAAAGCTAAGATGAACTATATCAAACATGAGGATGGATGGGTGGTTTTTAAATTTCAGGAAAACTCTGAACTTGAGGATGTTCTGCAAAAGGCACCGTATGTGTATCGTGGCAGGACTCTGTATATGAAAAAGATGCCGAAACAATTCCAATTTGGCCAGGAACACAGATCCACATTGCCAGTATAGGTACAGTTTAAAAACTTGCCAATGGAAATGTGGAATCCATCGGCACTTGGTAGGATTGCTTCTGAACTGGGATATCCTGTTTGTGCAGATAAACTTACCATGATGCAGGCAAGAATATCGTATGCAAGAGTACTTGTGGAGGTCAATGTGGCTGGGGAGATCAAAGACTCTGTTTTGGTCTTCCTACCAAATAATGAAGAAATGATACAAGAGGTTGTGTATGAAAACTTACCTGGTTTCTGCTCCCATTGTAAACATGTGGGGCATTCGGTGAACCACTGCAGATTCAGGAAAATGAAAGTTGGAGCTGGTAAACCGAAGGATAAAGAAAATGTAATCCCTGTGGATGGTAAAGTCAATACGAGCTTACAGAGTAACAAACAGGGACATATGGATAAAGGTAAAGAGAAGGTGTGTGCTAGTGAAAATTTGGGTGAACCATCTGGGGTGAGTCATGCCCCTGACCCAATCCAAATTGATTGTGTTTGGGCAAACAACTCTGTGGAGGCCACTAGAAACCTTGGAAACCTTGGGAGTACAACTATAGATCTTTTCCCTAAAGTGGCAGGAGATAACCTACTCAATAAATCAGATATGGTGGTGTTGCACACTGCAGATATAGTGTGTGCACAATCTGTATGCAGTAAACTCCAAGAGGTCGAGAGGCAAGAAGACAGAATTGAGAATGGCCCTGTTGATGATGGGACTCAGAATGTCAGTGGTGGTGGTTCGGGTAGCTCTCCTGTTCCAGGCCAACACAATGATCAGCAGGTTGTGTGTGGACTGGTGGCTCCTGGTGGTCCCAAGGCCAGTGGCTCTAGCATTACTGGTAAAGTAAGAATGCAGGCACTAGTGTGGCTAAAAGAAGGGGAAACAACAAGAAAGGTGGGGCGGTAATTCAAGAAAATAAAAATGGGGGCACACCCCCCCCGGGTCATATGAAATGAAGGTTGGTGTTTGGAATATCAGAGGTTTTAATATGCCTCTGAAGAGAAAAGGGGTCGAGGACCTCATAAAAAAGAATAAGTTAGATATAATGGGGTTATTAGAAACAAAACTGACTGTTGAAAGTATGGAAAGAATGATGGATATGAGGTTCCATTCTTGGGAACAAGTAAACAACTTTGATATACATGAAGCTGGTAGAATTTTGATTATATGGAATCCTAACAAAGTAAAATTACAGGTTCACCATCGAAGTGATCAAGCCATTCACTGCATAGTTAAATGTAAGATTTCCTCGAATGAATGTCTATTGTGCTTCATATATGGATTTAACACTATTGTTGCTAGACGGCCCCTTTGGCAAGACATCATTCACACTGGCTCTAGTGCTTTTGGTCCGTGGATGCTCGCGGGTGATTTCAATTGTGTCCGGAATAATGAGGAGAAGAAGAATGGTGTTCCTGTTACAGCATATGATGTGAAGGATATAAGTGATTGTGTTAATGTGGCTGGGTTGAGTGATCTTAAATCATCAGGGTCCTTTCTTACATGGTCAAATGGGAGAGTTTGGTGTAAACTTGATAGGGTGATGGTCAATCAGGCTTGGTTCTCAAGTGACTGGGTTTCCCAGGTTCATTTCCAATTTCCTGGTACACTGTCTGATCACTCTGTGGCTCTTGTGTCACTTTTTTCTGAGACAGTGGTAGGCAAACTCCCGTTTAAGTTTTTCAATATGTGGACCACCCATCCTGAGTTTCAGAAGGTAGTCAGTGAGGTTTGGCAAATGTCTGTGGAGGGTTACAAACAATTTAACATTGTCAAGAAACTGCAAGCTCTGAAAAGGCCACTGAGATCCTCGTATGCTCTCCATTTCGCCCATATATCTGTTCGCACTGAGAAAGCCTGTGCTGATCTGGTGGAAATTCAAAGTAAGCTTCATGATGACCCGGCATCTACTGAATTACAAAAGGAACTACATAAAAGAAAAGAAATAGCTATAAGGATTGAAAGTGCAAATAGGATGTTTGTGTCCCAAGTGGCCAAGTATAAGTTTCTAAAGCTGAGTGATAGGAGTTCCTCATTCTTCCATGCACTTCTGAGGAGGAATAAAGTCAGAAATCATATAACTACGCTATTGAAGGAAGATGGAATTTGCACTAACTCATATGACCAGGTAGCTACTGAATTCGTTAACTTCTATGCTCATCTAATGGGTACAGAAGCAAATTGTGTAAAGCTGAATGCTCAAGTCATTAGGGAAGGAGCTATATTGAATGAAGCAAGGAGAATTGAAATGTGTAGGCCTATAACAGATGAGGAAATCAAATCAGCACTGTTCAGTATTGGGGATGATAAAGCTCCTGGGCCTGATGGCTATTCGGCTGGGTTCTTTAAGAAATCCTGGAATACAATTGGCCAGGACCTTTGTCTTGCAGTAAAGGAATTTTTCCAAAGTGGTAAATTACTAAAGCAGATCAATCATACTTGTATTGCCCTAATTCCTAAGATGGATCATGCTACCACAGTGGGTGATTACCGTCCAATATCATGTTGTAATGTCCCGTACAAAGTCATTGCTAAGTTGCTTGCTGGTAGGATTACCCCCTGCCTTGAAGATTTGATTAATCCTACTCAAGCTGCCTTTGTTAAAGGCAGGAGCATGGTTGAAAACATCTATTTGATCCAGGAGTTGATGAGGGGTTATAGCAGAAAAAGAATCTCCCCCAGGTGTTTACTCAAAATTGATTTGAGAAAGGCTTATGATTGCGTCTCATGGGAGTTCTTAAAGGATATGCTGATCCATTTAAACTTTCCAGATCAAATGGTGGGCTGGCTCATGGAATGTGTCACCACTACATCATTCTCTATTTCAATTAATGGGAGGCTAAATGGGTTCTTTAAAGGTCGAAAAGGACTGAGACAGGGTGACCCTCTGTCCCCTCTGCTCTTTGTCATCTGTATGGAATATTTATCGAGACTCTTAAAGACTTTTGAAGGAAAATACAGATTTAATTTTCACCCGAAATGCAAAGATCTAAAGCTCACTCATTTGCTATTTGCTGACGATTTGATGCTATTCTCGAGAGGGGATGTTATATCAGTAAACCTTTTGACAGATTGTTTGTATGAGTTTTCGCAATGTTCTAGGCTATCAGCAAATATTCTGAAATCAAACATGTACCATGCTGGTATGAAGTCGCAGGATCTGGAAATAATTCTGAATCAAACTGGTTTTAAAGAAGGGAAAATCCCCTTTAAATATCTGGGTGTGCCTCTACTGACTTCTAAACTGAATGCTGTGCAGTATAAGACCTTGGTAGATCGAATTTCTGGGCTATTCAAAGGATGGCCTGGACACACCTTGACTTACATTGGCAGATTGGAAATAATCAATTCAATCATTCAAGGTATAGAATGCTTTTGGCTGGCTATTTTTCCTATACCTCTGAATGTCAAGTTACCAAGCTCTGCAGAGTATTCCTGTGGGGTGGTAGAAGGAATCCCTTGGTAGCCTGGAATGAAGTCTGTAAGTATAAAAAAAGAAGGTGGCCTAGGAGTCTTTGACCTTAAGACCTGGAACAAAGCACTTTTGACAAAAGCCCTTTGGAATATTCATTCGAAGAAAGACAGTTTATGGTCGAAATGGATCTATCATTACTACTTGGAAGACACTAAAATCTGGTATGCTGCATCTATAAAAGAAGACTCTCCTTTATTCAAAAGCCTGGTTGTAATTAAAGACCAGCTTATCATAAATTCTGGGAGTGTGGATGCTACTACTGGAGATCTGACAAGAATGGGAAAGGCTACCTACATGGCATATGAGTTTTGGAGAGAAAAAAGTCACAAACTACCATGGATGAAGTCTGTCTGGTTGAATGGAATAACACCTAAATATTCCTTCTGTTTATGGCTGGCTTGGAAAGGCAAACTTCCCACATGTGACAGAATACAAGCGGAGGGGATGGACTCTATATGCACCTTCTATAATATGGATGTTGAGACTCTGGACCACCTATTCTTTGGTTGTAAATTCTCGGTTGAAATATGGGAAACCATGAGGAGTTGGCTCGGAATTAAAAGGAGCATGACAACAATTAGAGCTGCGGTGAAGTGGCTCCATAAAGAAGCTAAAGGGGTTGGAGTGAAGCCTGCTGCAAAGAAAATTGGATTGGCCACCACTGTCTATTTTATTTGGCATTTTAGAAATAGGAAAAGATTTGAAAACCATGTAATCCATCCTATAGATGTAATCAAAGTTATACAAAAAAACATCTATAGGGTGGTTCTTGATAAATTTGATTTTCTTTCAACTTAATGGGATATAGTGTGAATGTAATGTAATGAAATGGAGTGGTTTGTAATAGAAGGATCATTAAAATCTTGAATGGTCATGGCTTGGCCCTCGGGTATGCCTGGGTTTTGATGTAACTTTCTCTTGGTTCCTGGGCATTCCCAGGTCAGTTGTTTATATTCAGTTGATCAATATATTTACCCATTTGATAGAAAAAAAGAAAGAGCTCTCAGTCTGTCAATCCTTACTATGTCTGGACCTGGTAAGTTTCCCCGTTGTTAACTTTACTATGATCCCAAGAGGGGGGGTGAATTGGTATTTTTAAAAATTATCTCCTAGGTATTCCTCCTAACTGCAGTATGTTCACAAGCCTATGGTCAATCTAGTGCAAATAATGTAAATATACCTGAAATTAAATAAAGCAATTTAGACAATCACACAAGCACTAGAAAGCAGTAAAGAAAGGATGACACACAGATATGTTATCCAGGTTTGGCTAACTGCCTATGTCCCCGCCTTGGCTAACCAACACAAGGATTATCATAATAACTTGCTCACTTAAACGGGTGGAGCGGCACCTATACAAGCCAAGTCAAATTACCACAGGGTTGACCTCAACCTTTACACCAATCCTTACTGGGCTGGATTACCGCCCCCTCAGGCCACGCCTGGAATCTCTCAGATATACAATCAAAAGGTACAATACAAGAGTGCTTTCATGTAAAGCAGATTTGTACCACAAATGCGCACAAACAAAAACACCACAGATGATTTAATAATGTAAGCTCAATGTGGTCTAATCAGTTTAACTCTCAAAGATGTTTTCTATCAATGTAGTGAGTATGTGAGAGTGTGAATAATAATCTGTGTATCTCAAAATATTCAATCAAACACGTTTACACATACCACCAAATAAGCCTCAAGAATATCAATCAGAGAATATCTTAATCACACAAATGTGTATATGCTTGGATTGCAAAATAGTTAATCTTCGTTTTCGGCAAATGATATAAGTACTTGTATAAATATTACCACAAAGATTAGTGTAACAAGCACAAATATCTTTTCACAAATAGTTCAATAAATTCCACAAG
>NC_080417.1:66212196-66214696 GCF_029873635.1 Malania oleifera | reverse complement strand
ATTTTTGAATTAAAAATATAGAAAATTCACGGAAAATAGCAAATAAATTCAAAAAATTATGAAAATTCTTGCGGAGGTAGAGAGTTCTATTTGGAGGCCTTGGGTACTTGGATTTTGGATTTTCCACTCTGGGAAGGGAAGAAAAACACCATGGAAGGCAGCGGTGCACGGCCCACGGGTTGGTTCAGTTTTTTTGTGGTTGGGCCTTCAAGGAGGGTGCATCATGGCTTCCTTCCAAGAAGCCTGCCTATCCCCATGATGCTACCCAATGGTCCCGCCCACCGATTATGCCGAAATCCACACGAACGAGACGAGTCATGGCATGCACTAACCATGTCACGCCGTGTCATGCCATGGCGTGTCATGTCATGTCGTGTCATGCAATGTACTAGCACACTAGGCCATGCACTAAACATGCCATTCTGGGTCACGTCATGTACTAGCCACACACATTAGGTCATGCACTAACCATGTCATGCAGTGTCATGTCATGCACTAACCATGTCATGTCGTGTCATGCACTAACTATGTCATGCCGTGTCATGTCATGCACTAACAATGTCATGTCGCGTCATGCACTAACCATGTCATGTCATGTCATGTCATGTACTGTCATGTCGTGTCATGTCATGTCATGTCGTGTCCTGTCATGTCGTGTCGTGTCGTGTCGTGTCATCCACTAAACATGTCATGCAGTGTCATGTCATGTAGTGCCATGTCATGCACTAACCGTGTCATGTAGTGCCATGTAATGCACTAATTATGTCGTGCCGTGTCATGTCATGCACTAACCATGTCATGTCATGTCATGCATTAACCATGTCATGCATTAACCATGCCATGCACTAAACATGTCATGTCTTGTCATGTCATGCACTAACCATGTCATGTCGTGTCATGTCATGCACACTAACCGTGTCATGTCGTGTCATGTCATGCACTAACCATGTCATGTCAAGTACTAGCCACACACACTAGGTCATGCACTAACCATGTCATGCAGTGTCATGTCATGCACTAACCATGTCATGTCGTGTCATGTCATGCACTAACCATGATATGTCGTGTCATGTCATGTCATGTCATGCACTAATCATGTCATGTCGTGTCATGTCATCCACTAACCATGTCATGGAGTGTCTTGTCATGCACTAACCATGTCATGTCGTGTCATGTTATGCACTAACCATGTCATGTCGTGTCATGTCATGCACTAACCATGTCATGTCAAGTACTAGCCACACACATTAGGTCATGCACTAACCATGTCATGCAGTGTTATGTCATGCACTAACCATGTAATGTCGTGTTATGTCATGTACTAACCATGATATGTCGTGTCATGTTATGTCATGCACTAACCATGTCATGTCGTGTTAGGTCATGCACTAACCATGTCATGGAGTGTCATGTCATGTACTAACCATGTCATGTCATATCATGTCATGCACTAATCATGTCATGTCAAATACTAGCCACATACACTAGGTCATGCACTAACCATGTCACGTCGTGTCATGTCAAGTATTAGCCAAACACACTAGGCCATGCACTAACCATGTCATGACATGTCGTGTCATGTCATGCACTAACCATGTCATGGTGTGTCACGTCATGCTCTAACCATGTCATATTGTTTCATGTCATCCACACTAACCATGTCATGTCGTGTCATGTCATGCACTAACCATGTCATGTCGTGTCATGTCATGTCATGCACTAACCATGTCATGTCGTGTCATGTCATGTCATGCACTAACCATGTCATGTCGTGTCATGTCATGCACTAACCATGTCATGTGGTGTCATGTCATGCACTAACCATGTCATGGAGTGTCATGTCATGCACTAACCATGTCGTGTCGTGTCATGTCATGCACTAACCATGTGATGTCAAGTACTAACCACACACACTAGGTCATGTACTGACCATGTCATGTAGTGTCATGTCATGCACTAACCATGTAATGTCGTATCATGTTATGCACTAACCATGATATGTCGTGTCATGTCATGTCATGCACCAACCATGTCATGTCGTGTCATGTCATGTCAGGTCGTGTCATGTCATGCACTAACAAAGTCACGGAGTGTCATGTCATGCACTAACCATGTCATGTTGTGTCATGTCATGCACTAACCATGTCATGGAGTGTCATTTCATGCACTAACCATGTCATGTCGTGTCATGTCATGCACTAACCATGTCATGTCGTGCACTAACCATGTCATGGAGTGTCATGTCATGCACTAACCATGTCATACCGTGTCATGTCAAGTACTAGCCACACATACTAGGCCATGCACTAACAATGTCATGGTGTGTCATGTCAAGTACTAGCCAAACACACTAGGCCATGCACTAACCATGTCATGCCGTGTCGTGTCATGCCGTGTTGTGTCATGCCAAGTACTAGCCACACATAATAGGCCATGCACTAACCATGTCATGCCGTGTCATGTCAAGTACTAGCCAAACACACTAGGCCATGCACTAACC
>NC_080417.1:66202196-66204696 GCF_029873635.1 Malania oleifera | reverse complement strand
AAGAGAAGGTGTGTTCTAGTGAAAATTTGGGTGAACCATCTGGGGTAAGTCATGCTCCCATATGTATATCTGATCCAATTCAGACTGATTGTGTTTGGACAATCAGCTCTGTGGAGACCAATAGTAACTTTGGTAATCGTGGGAGAATAACTATGGATCTCTTTCCTGAAGTGGCAGGAGACAACCTAACCAGTAAACCAGATAAGGTGGTTTTGGACACTGCAGATGCAGTGTGTGCACATTCTGGTAGCAGTAAGGTTCAAGAAGTGGAGAGGCATGAAGACAGAACTGAGAATGGTCCTATTGATGATGGGGAGCAGAATGGTTGCGGTGGTGGTTCGAGTAGCTCTTCCTGATCCAGGCCAACATAATGATCAATAGGTTGTGTGTGGATTGGTGGCTTCTGGTGGTCCCAAGGCCAGTGGCTCTGGTACTACTAACAAAGGTGAGAATGCAGGCACTAGTGTGGCTAAGAGAAGGGGAAATAACAAGAAAGGTGGGGTGGTGATTCAGAAAAATAAAAATGGGGGCACAGGCCCCCCTCATGTGAAATGAAGGTTGTTATTTGGAATATCAGAGGCTTGAATACGCCTATGAAGAAAAAATGGGTTGAAGACCTTATAAGAAAGAATAAGCTAGATATAATGGGGATTTTGGAAACAAAATTGACTACTGAAAGTCTGGGGAAAATGATGGACATGAAGTTCTATTCTTGGGAACAAGTAAACAACTTTGATTTACATGAAGCTGGAAGAATTTTGATTCCATGGAACCCTAACAAAGTAATGTTGTAGGTCCACCACATAAATGATCAAGCCATACATTGCCTGGTTAAATGTAAGATATCTTCGAATGACTGTCTCTTGAGCTTCATTTATGGATTTAACACTATTGTTGCTAGACGTCCCCTTTGGCAAGATATCATTCTCACTCGCTCTAGTATTTCTGGCCCATGAATGCTTGTGGGGGACTTCAATTGTATCATGAATAATGAGGAGAAGAAGAATGGTGTTCCTGTCACAGCATATGATGTTAAAGAGATAAGTGATTGTTTTAATGTGGCTGGGCTGACAGATCTTAAATCATCAGGGTCCTTTCTCACATGGTCAAATGGAAGAGTTTGGTGTAAACTTGATAGGGTGATGGTCAATCAGACTTGGTTCTCAAGTGATTGGGTTTCCCAAGTTCATTTCCAGTTTCCTGGTACACTGTCTGATCACTTTGTGGCTATTGTGTCACTTTTTGCTAAGGCTGAGGTGGGTAAGCTCCCGTTCAAGTTTTTCAATATGTGGACTACCCATCCTGATTTCCAAGAGGTAGTCAGTGAGGGTTGGCAAATGTCTGTGGAGGGCTACAAACAATTCAACATTGTCAAGAAACTACAAGCTCTGAAAAGGTCATTGAAATCCTTAAATGCCCTTCACTTCTCCCATATATCTGTTCGCACTGAGAAAGCCTGCGCTAATCTAGTGGAAACTCAAAATAAGCTTCATGATGACCTGACTTCTTCTGAATTACAAAAGGAATTGCACAAGAAGAAAGAAATAGCTATAAGGCTTGAAAGTGCAAACAGGATGTTTGTGTCCCAAGTGGCCAAATATAATTTTCTAAAGCATAGTGACAGGAGTTCCTCCTTCTTTCATGCACTTTTGAGGAGAAACAAAGCCAGGAATCATATATCTAAGTTAATGAATAAGGATGGTGTATGTACTAACTCATATGATCAGGTGGCTATGGAGTTTGTTAATTACTATGCACATTTTCTGGGTACAGAAGTAAACTGTGTAAAGTTGAATACTCAAGTCATTAGGGAGGGTGCTGTGTTGAATGAAGCAAGTAGACTTGGAATGATTAGACCCATAACAGATGAGAAAATTAAGTCTGCACTGTTCAGTATTAGGGATGACAAAGCTCTTGGGCCTGATGGTTATTCAGCTGGGTTCTTTAAGAAATCCTGGAATACAATTGGCCATGACCTCCGCCTTTCAGTTAAGGAATTTTTCTAGAGTGGTAAACTATTGAAGCAGATCAACCACACTTGTATTGCCCTAATTCCTAAGATGGATCATGCTACCTCAGTGGGTGATTACCGACCAATCTCATGCTGTAATGTCTTGTACAAAGTTATTGCAAATATGCTTGTTGGTAGGATTACCCCCTGCCTTGAGGATTTGATTAATCCTGCTCAAGCTGCCTTTGTTAGAGGCAGGAGCATGGTTGAAAATATCTACTTGATACAGGAGCTGATGAGGGGTTATAGCAGGAGAAGAATCTCCCCCAGGTGTCTACTTAAAATTGACTTGAGGAAGGCTTATGATTGTGTATCGTGGGATTTCTTAAAAGATATGCTCATCAATCTGAATTTCCCAGATCAAATGGTGGGTTGGCTCATGGAATGTGTCTCGACTACATCATTTTCTATAACAATTAATGGGAGGCTAAATGGGTTCTTTAAAGACCGAAAAGGACTGAGACAGGGTGACCCTCTGTCCCCTCTACT
>NC_080417.1:66192196-66197196 GCF_029873635.1 Malania oleifera | reverse complement strand
AAAATTCAATAAAAATAGCAAATAAATTTAGAAAATTATGTAAACTTTTCGAGAGGTAGAGGATAACATTATGAGGCCATGGGTAACTTTTTTTTTTGGTTTTGCAACCCAATATGTGAGTAAAAATTCCGAGGAAAATTGTGTACATGTCACACGGTTTGGTTCGGTTTTAGGAAGGGAGAGCACAATTTTTGGGAGTTGTTTCCTACTATGGTAAGGGCATAGTAAATACTACCTCCAGAAAAAATTTCTAAATTTTCCGGGCCCCGGTGTAGTTATTATTAATTTTTGAATTAAAAATAGAGAAAATTCACCGAAGATAGCAAATAAAATTGAAAAATTATTAAAATGTTTGGGGAGGTAGAGCGTTCTATTTGGAGGCCTTGGGTACTTGGATTTTGGATTTTACACTCTGGAAAGGGTAGAAAAATGCCATGGAAGGCAGCGGTGCACGGCGCGTGGGTTGGTTCGGTTTTCTTTGGTTGGGCCTTCAAGGAGGGTGCATCATGGCTTCCTTTCAAGAGGCTTGCCTATCCCCATGATGCTACCCAATGGCCCCACCCACCGATTATACCGACATGCACCCGAACGGGACGAGTCATGGCATGCACTAACCATGTCATGCCGTGTCATGCCATGGTGTCACGGGCTAAGCTTGTTCAGGGCATTATGCTTGCCTATGACCGCTTATCTCATGTGCTTAGGATGGGTTTCCATCATGTAAATACTAGTGTAGGGTTAATTTCTGCTAGTAGAGTCTTTGTAAGCCAAATAAGGCAGTATGACTCTTTGGTCACTTTGATGTTTCCTAGTGGCAGGATGATAATTACATAAAAACCTCTTTAGGGGAGGGTGAGTGTTCATCAATCATTGTAAAACTCACTAGCAATTGTCAACGTACTTAGCCTACTTGCCTCCCTCACTAAGTACAACATGTCAACGGAGGATTTGTTAATGAATTACGTTTGCTTCAATGTTTACTACTTTGTTGCCACGGCTTTCATGAATTGATTATTATTTCCACTGCTATCTGATTGAATGTTAATGAAAGTGCTTCGTGGATGAATGTTGGTAAATGATAGGCTGGCTAGTTAAGCAAGAGTGCTTTAGCTAGTGCCGCATGGCCCTTCACAAAAGTGTGGAAAAGGCGGACCGTGACATTTGGTATCAGAGCCAAGTCGGTGACACTTGGTGAGGGCCAAGGTTGAGTTGCTACGTGATTTCGATTGCCTTCGTTCTTGGATTTGGGAAGCTTTGGTAAGTGACGATGGCACCAAACAATGCTGAGAGGATCAGCGTGCTGGAAGCATAGGTTGAAGAGACAACCAACACTATGGCCGCGGAGGTGGCCCAAATGAGAGAACTTGTTGATGAAGTGATGGGATCACAAAAACATCAAGCAGGTTTGATAGGCGACATGTCAGAGGACTTTCGCCACACTGTGGAAACTTTGCAAGCCCGGATGGCAGATCTGGATGCAAAGGTAAATGTGATGGTTCTTGCTATGGGGAACTCCAACACTCCGGGAGTTAGCAAAACCAAGGTGCCAGAACCCAGGACGTATGGGGGTGCCTGAGATGCCAAGGAGTTAGAGAACTTCTTGTTTGATGTGGAGCAGTACTTTCGCGTTGTGAGGATGGCCTCAGAACAGGCAAAGGTGGATACTGCGACCATGTACTTGGTTGGTGATGCCAAACTGTGGTGGCGTACGAAGTACAGAGAAATTGAAGATGGAAACTGTGTAATTGATAGTTGGCCAGACTTGAGGAGAGAGCTCAAGGCCCAATTCTTTCCTGAGAATGTTGAGTATAATGCAAGGAGAAAACTGAGAGATCTTAAGCATACGGGGTCAATCAGTGAATATGTGAAACAATTTTCTGCTTTAATGTTGGATATTCGGGATATGTCGGAGAAGGACAAGTTGTTCTATTTTCTTGAGGGGATGAAACTGTGGGCAAGAACTGAACTTCATAGGCAAAGGGTTTAAGACTTGTCAACTACACAAGCGGCTGCAGAACACTTGACAGACTACGCTGGTGATGAGACCGCTTCGTCCAAACGGTTTGGCGGAGAGGGAAACAGTGGAAAGTCTTTCAGGAATGGCAAACCCAAGAGTGGGGGAGCTGACTCTAAATCATCAACCTCACAGGAAGCTTTGTCGTCTCAAGGGTTCAACACACCCAATGGAAAAGGGGAAGAGTAAAATTGAGTGTTTCTTGTGTCGAGGTCCTCATAGAGTTTTTGAGTGCCCTTACAAAGCATCACTTAATGCCTTATATGCTTCTATTGCAGAACAGGCAGTGGAAGACGATGGGGAAGAGGATGATGCCCCAAGGGTGGGTTCAGTGCGGTTCGTGAACGCATTGGAAAAGCAGGCAAAGACACTGAAAGTTACACGAGCAAAAGGGTTAATGTTTGTGGACTTGAGGATAAATGAGAAGAGTACTCGCGCTATGGTTGATACGGGAGCTACTCATAATTTTGTTTCACAGTTGGAAGCAGGAAGACTCAACTTATCCTTAGAGAAGGATACAGGACGCGTGAAAGTAGTTAACTCTGTAGCCCAGCCTACTCTAGGAGTAGCCAAGCAAGTGGCTATAAAGCTTGGACAGTGGGAAGGTCATGCGAATTTCACAGCGGTACCATTGGATGACTATCCAGTCATTCTAGGAATGGAGTTCCTAATGGGGACGAGGGCAATGCTGATGCCTTCGGCTAGTTCCCTGTGTCTGATGGGAGATCACTCGTGCATGGTGCAAGTCGTTGCAACAAAAGGAGATGAAGGGAAGTCCCTTTCAACCATACAACTCAATAAAGGATTGGGTAAGGGTGAGCAGACACGTCTAGCCACGGTGGTGGTAGACAAAGAAGTAGGCCAAGTGCTGGATCCTACGACCATCCAAGCGGTGTTGGATGAGTATAAGGAGGTGTTGCCGGCTAAGCTGCCTCAAAATTTGCCTTCACGATGGACTGTGGAGCAAGAGATCGAGTTGTTATCAAGAGTGAAACCACCTGCTAAAGGGCCATGTTGGATTGCGCCTCGAGAGATAGTAGAGTTGGGGAAGCAACTTGATGAAGTGGAAGCGGGATGTGTTCGCCCTTCCAAAACACCATTGGGAGTATCGATGTCATTTCATAGGAAACATGAAGAGCATCTACGGAAGGTGTTCGACAGGTTGAAGGGAAACAGTCTGAATATGAAGAAGGAGAATTTCTCTTTCGCTCGACGGAGCAATAAATTCCTTGGTCAAGTCGTTGAACAAGGTCGTATCCGGAGGGGTATGGAGAAGGTAAGGATGATTCAAGAACAGAAGATCCCCACGACAGTGAAGGAGTTGCGTTCCTTTCTTGGCCTTACTGGATACTACAGGAAGTTCGTTAAGGGGTATTCGTGGAGAATGACTCTAATGACATGACTACAAGGGAGGTATTATTGGCCGCACATGCAGGATGATGTGGTTGATTATACCAAAACTTGTCTCACTTGCCAACAAGACAAGGGGGAGCGGAAGAAGTATGGTACTTTCATGGCCGCACCAAAGTACTGTTCGGCAGAGGGGACGACACAATTGTTCCTTGTGACTATTGTGAGATATTGGGGTGTTCCCCAAGTTATTATTTGTGACCAAGATTTAATGTTCACTGACATTTTCTTAACAGAGTTTTTCAGGATATTCAAGTCACATCTTGACATCTCTTCGAGTTATCATTGACAGACAGACGGACAGATGAAGAGATTCAGAGAGCTGCTAGATGAGTACTTGTGCCATTTTGTCAACGACAACCAGAAGAATGGCGCACAACTACTTGATGTGGCTCCGTTCTGTGGCAACGCCCAAAGGCTCTCAACAACCAACAAGAGCCCTTTTGAGCTTGTTACAGACCAGCTGCCGCTGTTGCCTCACACAGTGGGCGAGCCGTACAGATGAAAGAGTCCTAAGGTGTGCATCTTCACCAGAGAATGGAGACTGAATGCAGACTTTGCCCAAGCCTATCTAGAGAGAGCTTCTAAGCAGATGAAGAAGTGGGTAGATAAGGGGAGAAGACCGCAGTTTCATGTCAACTACCTCAAGCCATTCCACGCCAACACCAACAACTTGAGCAGAAGTCAGTCAAACAGCGCAGAGTTGAAGACAGTGCAACCTGACAGACATGATGTTGAAGAGATCCTTGCAGACAGAAAGTTCTTATCCTCAAGGAAGAAGCAGCAAAAGTTCCTAGTGAAGTGGAAGTAATCAGCTGGATTTCTGCGGAAGATTTGAAGCCATTCGTGGACAAAGTTGAAGTGTACCTATCGCCAAAAGTCTACGAGGACGTCGACCGCATAAGTGGGGGAGAATGTCACGGGCTAAGCTTGTTCAGGGCATTATGCTTGCCTATGACCTCTTATCTCGTGTGCTTAGGATGGGTTTCCATCATGTAAATACTAGTGTAGGGTTAATTTCTGCTAGTAGAGTCTTTGTAAGCCAAATAAGGCAGTATGACTCCTCGGTCACTTTGATGTTTCCTAGTGGTAGGATGATAATTACATAAAAACCTCTTTAGGGGAGGGTGAGTGTTCATCAGTCATTGTAAAACTCACTAGCAATTGTCAACATGCTTAGCCTACTTGCCTCCCTCGCTAAGTACAACATGTCAACGAAGGATTTGTTAATGAATTACGTTTGCTTCAATATTTACTGCTTTGTTGCCACGACTTTCATGAATTGATTATTATTTCCACTGCTATTTGATTGAATGTTAATGAAAGTGCTTCGTGGATGAATGTTGGTAAACGATAGGCTGGCTAGTTAAGCAAGAGTGCTTTAGCTAGCGCCGCATGGCCCTTCACAATGGTGTGGAAAAGGCGGACTGTGACATTGCATGTCGGCATGTCATGTCATGCACTAACCATGTCATGTTGTGTCATGTCGTGTCATGTCATGCACCAACCATGTCGTGTCGTGTCATGTCATGTCATATCATGCACTAACCATGTCATGGTGTGTCATGTCATGTAC
>NC_080417.1:66167196-66187196 GCF_029873635.1 Malania oleifera | reverse complement strand
GCTTCGGGTGCAACTTGCGTTCCAAGACTCGATGATTCACGGGATTCTGTAATTCACACCAAGTATTGCATTTTGCTGCGTTCTTCATCGACAAGAGCTGAGATATCCGTTGCCGAGAGTCATTATGGTTCAAAAATAAACACATCCCATTGCACCGTAAACGAGGCAACAAGAGAATGTTCTTTCATTTCAATTCCTTGGCGCATGCCGCACCCGGGTTATTGTGAAACTCATCGAAATGAGCATGCAAACAAACATGATTTCCCATTCAATAAAAAATGGGGAACACCTGCGTTGCAATGTTCAAATCGACAAGGGTGAGGTGAGCATGAAGCAATCACCACTATGTAAATAACATGTTCGCGGGTCATTCTTTTGCAAGTTTTGACAATGATCCTTCCGCAGGTTCACCTACGAAAACCTTGTTACGACTTCTCCTTCCTCTAAATGATAAGGTTCAGTGGACTTCTTGAGACGTCGCTGGCAGCGAACTGCCCACGTCATCGTAATTCGAACACTTCACCGGACCATTCAATCGGCAAGAGCGACGGGCGGTGTGTACAAAGGGCAGGGACGTAGTCAACGTGAGCTGATGACTCGCGCTTACTAGGAATTCCTCGTTGAAGACGAACAATTGCAATGATCTATCCCAATCACGATGAAATTTCAAAGATTACCCGGGCCTGTCGGCCAAGGCTATAGACTCGTTGAATACATCAATGTAGCATGCGGACGGCCCTAAACATCTAAGGGCATCACAGACCTGTTATTGCCTCAAACTTCCGTGGCCTAATTGGCCATAGTCCCTCTAAGAAGCTGGCCGTGAAGGGTCACCTCCACATAGCTAGTTAGCAGGCTGAGGTCTCGTTCGTTAACGGAATTAACCAAACAAATCACTCCACCAACTAAGAATGGCCATGCACCACCACCCATAGAATCAAGAAAAAGCTCTCAATTAGAGCTCTCAGTAGTCATCATCAAGTTAGAGAGAGAAGCTCTCACCTCTCTCTAGGGAGAGGCGCTTGACCGTGGAAGGAGTTCTTGATCTTTGCGTGGTTGATTTGGATTTGCTGTTGGTTGGTTCAACCTCCAGAGATGATCTCCTAGTTGATTTCGAGTCTTTCGGGTTTCTGCTTATTGGAAATTTGGAGTTCGAAATTAATTTGGCTGTTTATGGTTTGATTCATTCGAGCGCTTGGCTCTGTTGTGGTGCTCTATTGAATCGCTGGGTTGACGAATATTGGATTTGCTCTAGGTTTACTTCTCTCTGGTCAAAGTAGATCTGAAGTTTTTGATCGATTAGCGAAAGTCAGGATCATTAATCCAAGCTTGAGGTTGGATTTGTTTTTCGCATGGATTTCTCCTTGGAGACTCTTTTCGGGGTTCCATTGGTTCAGTGATGGGATCATTCAATATTATGTGTTGGAATTTCCTATTCCCCGTTTCAGTGTTATTCTGATTTGCTCATGAATCTCCTTATCTGAGACGATACGTTGTTTGAGTTCGGTTCTGTCTGGGTGTCCAAGCTTGATCCTTGCGCTTAAGTGTTCAGAAGTTAACTGGCCTCCTAGTTTGATCCAAACATTGAGCTACTGTTCAAGTGTTTGCGAGATTTTGAATTTCAAATATTGGCTCGTGGCTCGGTGCGCTCAGTTGTACACAGTGATGTGTGTCAGTGGAAGTAAAGGGTGTGACAGTGTGGAGTAATTCGTTCACGTGCTTACGTGCTAGCCACTCTTTCCTAGTTTCACTACAGGCGTTCACTGGTACTCATTAAGGTGGCTGCATGTTCTTACATTGGGTGCGTCTCACGTGATAAAGTGGTGGCCACGTAACTGTCATGTTTGCTAGTGTGGAGCCGTCACTCTAGTTCCTCCATCCACATTGCCTCGTGCATGCTTGCATGGTCACATACATGCTTGATGGCTTCCACGTTGAATGCAGTATTGAAGGAAAAAGTGCAAAAGTCTGACAATGAGTTGAATATGTCTAAGGAGAAGATCGAGAACGCCCTGCAATTCATCCAATTCAGGGGTGGGAATAGGGAAGTGTGGAAGCTTAGGCCAGAACAGGAAATATTCGCCGAGCAGGACAGAATTTTGAAAAGCTTGGAGTTGAAATTCCAGAAAGCAAAAGTCAACTATTCTCCTGAGGGGCTCTTGGATCTTGTTCAGGATTCATTGGGTCTGTCAGCATGCAATCAAGAGGATGGTCTGGTGACCCCGATGGTCCCGATGGTCTTGAATGAGAGAATAATAGATGCTCTTGGGCTTTCGGAAGATGATGGGTCCCCAAAGTCAAATAGGGTTCCCGAGAGCTCTAGTGGTGTAAAGAAGGGTTGGGGAAATGAAGGTTCTGATGGTTCTGATTTAGGGGTGGAGGAAGCTCGTGTCCTAGAAGGTGGGTCAGATGGTGATAAAGTTGCCAGACAAGAAGTTAGGACTATCACCAGGAACAACAGGCAGGTTCCCTGGTCTGCTTTGTTTGCCAATAATAGGAACCCTGAGTCATGTACTCCAATCCCCGCTTTCCCTACTGATGGCCAGGGGGTGAAACTGAATCTTGCCGACTTGTCTAGGCCGGAGGACTCTTATAAAAATTGCCTGGTGGGCTATTTTGTGGGGAGATTTCCTGGCAAGATTGCATTGAATACAATTGTGAATTCGTGGAAGGCTAATGCTACTTACATTCGACATGTGGATGATTGGGTGGTTTTTAAATTCCAAAATGAGGAGGATCTTGATAGAGTTCTACAAAAGGCTCCCTACTCGTTTCAAGGGAGGTCCTTGTATCTGAAGAGAATGCCAAAAAACTTCCAGTTTGGCCATGAACACAGATCTATTCTACCAGTCTGGATACAATTGAGAAACCTACCCCTTGAGATGTGGAACCCAACGGCCCTTGGAAAAATCTGTTCAGAAGTGGGGAATCCTGTTTGTGCAGACAAACTTACAATGCTGAAAGCTAGAATCTCCTTTGCTCGGGTGCTGGTTGAAATCAATGTTGCAAAGGAAATTAAGCACTCTGTTAAAATCTCTCTGCCAGATGATGTGGAATTAAATCAAGCTATTGTTTATGAAAATCTCCCCAGGTACTGTTCTTATTGTAACTTTGTGGGGCATACTGTTAAAATGTGTGGCCGGAAAAAGGAGTGCAGGGATTCAAAACAAAAACAGTACGTTGTTAAACAAGCTAAGGGTAATAACAGTGGTGAAGGAGCCAAAGGAAAAGGGGTTGAACCGATCGTTGAAGAACAATGTGGAAGTTTGAGTGAAGGGCATGTTGACGTGCAGTTGGATGTTCACTCTTGGCAACAAGGGGTCTCAGGTAACTTGGTTGACCCTACTGCAAGCTTTCTAGATGTTGGGTCAGATGGTGACTATCCTATGGGTAACCCAGGGGTTCAACTGGATAAGGGAGATAACCTAAATGGGAGATTGGCCCACGATCTCTTTCCTGAATCATGTTGGGGTTGTGAACCACAATTGAAGCAGGTGGGACTTTTGGGAATTGGCCTCCATTCAGGAAATGAAACAACAGTGCCTTCAGAGTCTATTCTAGGGGCCGAAATGAGCAGTGCGGTCCAGAAGATTGATGATGGCCACAATCCCAGTTATGAGGGGACTGGAAATGGGAATGAAACTCAGGAGGGCCGAGAAGTGATCTGTGCTCTGCAGGCTAAGGGAAATCAGTTGAGTAATACTAGTGCAAAAGGAAAAGGCCAAAATAACAAGGGTGGAGGGGATGGATTTACGGAGATAAAAAGTAAGAAAGGTACAAAGAAAGGACAGGGGCAAGTTCAACAAGCAAAGAGGGGGGGGAACCATGTTCCCCATCCAAATCAATGAAGGTAGCAGCGTGGAACATCAGGGGCTTAAACAGGCCCCTGAAGCAGAATGGGATTAGCAATCTCATTAAAAAAAACAATTTGGATATGGTGGGAGTGATGGAAACAAAACTCTCTACTGAAAAGCTGGAATTGATGATGAACAGGAAATTTAGAAACTGGATGCAGGTTAATAATTACGAAGTGTGCAAAGGAGGAAGGATTGTGGTGATGTGGAACCCCCAGTTGGTTAAGGTGATTACTTGTCAACTAAACCCGCAGGCAATTCATTGTTGGGTTAAATGTCAGAATACGTCTAATGAATTCATAGTGAGCTTCATTTATGGGTTCAACTCTTTGGTGAAAAGGAGAGAGCTGTGGAGGGATCTAGTTCAGATGGGTAATGTTTCTTCAGTGCCGTGGATGCTGATGGGAGACTTTAACTGTGTAATGTGCTCTGAGGAAAAAAGTAATGGTATCCCCCCCTCGGAGTATGAATTAAAAGATATAAGAGACTGTTTTAATGAAGTTGGTTTAAGTGACTTGAAATCCAAAGGAAACTGGCTTACCTGGACTAATGGCAAAGTTTGGTGTAAACTTGATCGAGTTGTGGTAAATCATGTTTGGCTTGACAGTTCCTGGAATGCTCTGGTTGACTTCATTTCCCCTGGGGTTTATTCAGATCATTCAATTTGCATGGTTTTCCTTTTTGAAGGGAAGGACTTGGGGAAATTACCCTTTAAATACTTTAATATGTGGAGTAACCATGATAACTTCCAGAACACAGTTGATATGGCTTGGAAAAAGGAAGTTGATGGCCACTCCCAGTACATACTGGTAAAGAAATTACTTGCTCTCAAACCTGCCCTAAAAGCTCTCAACAAACAGCATTTCTCCCATATTTCTTCAAGAGCTGAAAGAGCTAGTGAAGACCTGATAGAGATCCATGAAAGGTTGGAAAAGGATCCAACTAATCTGGGGTTACAGAGGGATCTGGGTGACAAGAAGAAGCAAGCAGCTATGCTGGCAGAAGCTAATAGACAGTTCCTTGCTCAGGTGGCTAAGTGCAATTATCTGAAAAACTGCGATAGGGGTTCAGCTTTTTTTCATGCTATTCTGAAAAGAAGAAGTGCTCGAAATCATATCGCAGCTATCACCAAACAGAATGGTGGGATGACTGAATCCTATGAAGAAGTTGCAAATGAATTTGTTGAGTATTACAAGCAGCTTCTGGGTGAAAGGCATAGATGCAACAGAATTGATGAGCAGGTCGTCTTGAGTGGGCCTGTGTTAAAAGACTGTTTTGGCTCTCAAATGGTTGCACCTGTTACTGAAGAGGAAGTGAAGAATGCACTATTTAGTATTGATGAAAGAAAGTCTCCAGGTCCGGATGGGTTTACTTCTAATTTTTTCAAGAAGGCTTGGGGCATTGTGGGAAGTGCAGTGGTTGATGCAGTAAAGGAGTTTTTTAGATCGGGGAAATTACTTAAGCAACTCAACCACACTATCATTGCCCTAATACCAAAATCTAGTCATGCTAACAGTGTGAATGATTTCAGACCTATATCCTGCTGCAATGTGATTTATAAAACCATTTCCAAGATAATCTCTGAAAGAATTAAGCCCTGTTTGGAAGATCTTATCAACCCAGCCCAGGCTGCTTTTGTTAAAAACAGAAGTATGGTGGAAAATATTTACTTGGTTCAAGAGCTGGTTAGAGGTTATGCAAGGAAACGGGTCTCTCCTAGATGCTTTATGAAAATTGACCTAAGGAAAGCTTATGACACTCTTGATTGGTCTTTCCTTGAGGACATGCTCACTCACCTTAACTTCCCATCATTGATGGTTGGTTGGATAATGGAATGTGTGTCCTCCACTTCTTTTTCCATCTCTGTCAATGGTAGACTTTTCGGGTTCTTTAAAGGGAGGAAAGGGCTAAGACAAGGTGACCCATTATCACCTCTGCTCTTTGTTTTAGGTATGGAATACTTGTCAAGGAAATTGAAGACTCTCGAAGGGAAATTCCATTTCAGGTTCCACCCTAAATGTGATGATTTGAAAATCTCCCATCTTATCTTTGCAGATGACCTTATGCTTTTTGCCAGAGGTGACTCTTCTTCAGTTAAGCTTCTAATGGATTGCTTGGCTGAATTTTATAATTGCTCTGGGCTTTCAGCAAATAACCAGAAATCTAGTTTGTTTAAAGCTGGAATCAAACAGCAGGTGTTAGAGGAGATAATGAGCTTGACAGGATTCAATCTAGGTGATTTTCCCTTTCGTTACCTGGGTATCCCCTTGCTTGCTTCCAAATTAAACTCGGCTCACTACAGTCCAGTGGTGAATAAAATTGCAAACTTGCTGAAGGAATGGCCTGGGAAAACTCTGTCTTATGCTGGGAAATTGGAGATTTTAAATTCCATTGTACAAGGAATTGAATGCTTCTGGCTGTCTATTTTCCCAATCCCCTTGAATGTCCAAAGCCAAATTGTGAAGATTTGCAGGGTGTTTTTATGGGGTGGTAGAAAGAAACCACTTGTGGCTTGGCATGATCTCTGCGTGCCTAAAACAGAAGGGGGTCTTGGGATAGTTGATTTAAGCGCAAGGAATAAAGCTTTGTTGACAAAGGCTCTTTGGAATGTCCACTCGAAAAAGGACTCTCTATGGTCAAAATGGGTGCACCAAGTGTATTTGAGTAATCTTTCTATCTGGGAAGTGGCTGCAAAGAAGGAGGACTCCAACTTGTTTAAAAAACTGTTGGAGATTAGAAACCAAATGGTTGAGAAATGTGGCAGCCTTGATAATGCTCTGGATTTAATGGAAAAATGGGACCTCAACTCGCATCATTATTATGAATTTTGGAGGGGTAAGAAGACCAAAGTGCCGTGGGCAAAGGAGGTATGGTATAGGGGAATTCTCCCCAAGCATTCCTTCTGCTTGTGGCTGGCAGTGCTGGATAAACTACCGACATGTGACAGAATTGTGGTGGAAGGTTTGAATCATACTTGCAGTTTTTGTGGGACTGAACCTGAGTCCCTAAACCATCTATTCTTTAAATGTGACTACACTGCAGGGATATGGAAGGCTATCAAAACATGGCTTGGATTTAAAAGAGAGATGACAACAATAAAATCTGCTTTGAAATGGATTCACAAAGAGAGCAAGGGTACTGGGGTTCGTTCATCGGGTAGAAGAATTGGCCTGGCAACTACAATTTATTTCATTTGGCAGTGGAGAAACAGAAACAGGTTTGAAGGGGGCACTATCCCAGCCCCGGATTTGATTCATTTGATCCAAAAGAATGTATTCTCGGCTGTATTTGAAAAATTTGACTTGTTTACTCATCAAATGTAATTCATGGCACCTTTGCTTTAATTACTCTTGTAGTAATCAGTTCATGATTTTGTAGGAATGGCCATTGTTGGCCCCTGGGTATGCCCAGGTTTGGATGCATGCTTTAATTGCTCGTTCGACAGGGTCTGTTTGTATCTTGCTTTTGGTTGTCCTCGGAATGCCTAGAGAATATGTAAATATGCATATTGATCAATACACCTTTACCATTTGATAAAAAAAAAAATAAAATAGCTCTCGGTCAGTCAATCCATACTATGTCTGGACCTGGTAAGTTTCCCCATGTTTAGTCAAATTAAGCCGCAGGCTCCACTCCTGGTGGTTCCCTTCCGTCAATTCCTTTAAGTTTCAGCCTTGCAACCATACTCCCCCCGAAACCCAAAAACTTTGATTTCTCATAAGGTGCCAGCGGAGTCCTATAAGCAACATCCCCTGATCCCCGGTCGGCATCATTTATGGTTGAGACTAGGATAGTATCTGATCGTCTTTGAGCCCCCAACTTTTGTTCTTGATTAATGAAAACATCCTTGGCAAATGCTTTCGCAGTTGTTCGTCTTTCATAAAACCAAGAATTTCACCTCTAACTATGAAATACGAATGCCCCTGACTGTCCCTGTTAATCATTACTCCGATCCCGAAGGCCAACAAAATAGGACCGAAATCCTATGATGTTATCCCATGCTAATGTATCCAGAGCGTAGGCTTGCTTTGAGCACTCTAATTTCTTCAAAGTAACAGCATCATAGGTACGACCCGGCCAATTAAGGCCAGGAGCGCATCGCCGATAGAAGGGATGGGATGACCGGTGCACACAAAAAGGTGGACCGGTCAACCCAACCCAAGGTCCAACTACGAGCTTTTTAACTGCAACAACTTAAATATACACTATTGGAGTTGGAATTTCTGCGGCTGCTGGCACCAGACTTGCTCTCCAGTGGATCCTCGTTAAGGGATTTAGATTGTACTCATTCCAATTACCAGACTCATAGAGCCCAGTATTGTTATTTATTGTCACTACCTCCCCGTGTCAAAATTGGGTAATTTGCGCGCCTGCTGCCTTCCTTGGATGTGGTAGCTACTTCTCAGGCTCGCTCTCTGGAATCGAACCCTAATTCTCCGTTACCCGTCACCACCATGGTAGGCAACTATCCTACCATCGAAAGTTGACACGGCAGATATTTGAATGATGCGTCGCTGGCACCAAGGTCGTGCGATCCGTCGAGTTATCATGAATCATCAGAGCAACGGGCAAAGCCCACATCAACCTTTTATCTAATAAATGCATCCCTTCCAGAAGTCGGGGTTTGTTGCACGTATTAGCTCTAAAATTACTATGGTTATCCGAGTAGCAAATACCATCAAACAAACTATAACTGATTTAATGAGCCATTCGTAGTTTCACAGTCTGAATTAGTTCATACTTACACATGCAGGGCTTAATCTTTGAGACAAGCATATGACTACTGGCAGGATCAACTTGGTAGCATTCCTTATCAACACCGACACCGTATGAGCCTAAAAGGCAATCAAAGCAAGTGTCGTCGTCGTGTATTGCATCAAGTGATAAACAATTGGTTAGGGGCTCATTGGAGTGTAAACCCCATCCCCACACAAGGTTCTGTATCCGAGAGCACGAGCAATTGAACCTGAACAAACCATGAGCATAAGACACACAAGTGAAGCATATGCATGGATCATAGGGGTTGCTTCTAGGTTCACCATACACCCCAAAAAAAGGCATATGGCAAAAATAGAGACATCAATCGATAATTCCTTCAACTTAGGTAGGCAACACAAGAATCAATATTTTTCCCAAGGAAGCAATTCACTTGAAGCAACAATGAAAAGATATGCATGAGTACAGTTCTCAGCATAAGCAAAGAGCCAGCAAACCCACACAAACCAATGGCCACTCACACACCATCGCGTACACTTGACCACAAACCCAAAAAAATGCAATGTAATTCACTACGAAAAAAGCCTTGCGCAAATATACACACATTAAATAGGATTGTAGAAGCACCGCTAGGCGCGACAGCAACATAACTAACAATTCCTCAATGAACATGCTTGTCAATGATAAGCATTTGGTTAATCGCATGACCCAATGATGACAAATTCGAATGTCAACAATTCCCATGGCCACGAATGGTTGTCAACGATAAGCATTTGGTTAACCGCATGGCCCAACGATGACAAATCCGAATGTCAACAATTCTCAATACACATCCGCGCATGGCCACGGATGGTTGTCAACGATAAGCATTTGGTCAACCGCATAACCCAATGATGACAAATTCGAATGTCAATAATTCTCACTACACATCCGCGCATAACCACGAATGGTTGTCAACAATAAGCATTTAGTTAACCGCATGGCCCAACGATGACAAATCCGAATGTCAACAATTCCCGATACACATTCGCGCATGGCCACAGATGGTTGTCAACGATAAGCATTTGGTTAACCGCATGGCCCAACGATGACAAATTCGAATGTTAACAATTCTCAGTACACATCTGCCTGTGGCCACGAATTGTTGTCCATGATAAGCATTTGGTTAACCTCATGGCCCAATGATGACAAATTCGAATGTCAACAATTCCAACTACACATCTGCGCATGGCCACAAATGGTTGTCAACGATAAGCATTTGGTTAACCGCATAGCCCAACGATGAGAAATTCGAATGTCAACAATTTCCAATACACATCCGCGCATGTCCACGGATGGTTGTCAATGATAAGCATTTGGTTAACTGCATGGCCGAACGATGACAAATCCGAATGTCAACAATTTCTGATACACATCCGCGCATGGCCACGGATGGTTGTCAACGATAAGCATTTGGTTAACCGCATGGCCCAACGATGACAAATTCGAATGTCAACAATTCCCACGACACATCCGCGTATGGTTGTCATTGATAAGCATTTGGTTAATAGCATGGCTCAACGATGACAAATCCGAATGTCAACGATTCCCGATACACATCCGTGCATGGCCACGAATGGTTGTGAACGATAAACATTTGGTTAACCGCATGACCCAACAATGACAACATGAGTGTCAACGATGCCCAGAGCATGTCAACGAAGGGCCATGCGGCCAGCCACTGTTGAAAAGTGCTTGAGATCCCCCCCCCCCCCCGGCGCGCCTCATAAACAGCTTTATATGCCATTTTGGGTCTGGCACAAGGAAACATCAACTTGTCCGAGGAGTCATATTGGGGTTTTTTTAAGAAATTTTCAATATTTTTATGAGATGTTTTCCATAATAGGAAGGGCATAAAAAAGGCTACCTCCAAAAAAAATTTTGGAATTTTGCGGGTTCCGATGTAATTATTATTAATTTTTGAATTAAAAATAGGAAAAATTCAAGAAAAATAGCAAATAAATTCAGAAAATTATTAAAATTTTTGGAGAGGTAGAGGCTAAGATTTTGAGGCCGTGAATAACATTTTTTTTGGTTTTCCAAATCCAATAGGTCAAGAAAAATTCTGAGGAAGATTGTGTGCATGTCATGTAGTTTGGTTCGATTTTATGAAGGGAGAGCACAATTTTTGTGAGATGTTTCCTATTATGGGAAGGTGATAGCAAAGGCTACCTCCAAAAAAAATTTCTGAATTTTCTGGGCTCTGGTGTAGTTATTATTAATTTTTGAATTAGAAATAGGGAAAATTCGGGGAAAATAGCAAATAAATTCGTAAAATTATGAAAATTTGTGGGGAGGTAGAACGTTCCATTTGGAGGCCATGGGTACTTGGATTATGGGTTTTTAACACTAGGAAGGCTAGAAACAGGCCATGGAAGGCAGTGGTGCATGGCGCACGGGTTGGTTCGGTTTTTTTGTGGTTGGGCCTTCAAGGAGGGTGCATCATGGCTTCCTTCCAAGGGGCTTTCTTATCCCCATGATGCTACCCAATGGCCCCGCCCACCGATTATGCTGACATGCACCCAAACGGGACAAGGGTGAACCGTGTGTTAGTAGAAGAAGGCCTTAGCATGTCCCCACTAATGATGATTGTGGGAGGAGGGCATAGCCTCGTTTATGTCCTGTCATGCCATGCTGTAGCCATGCACAATAGACCATGCACTAGGCCATGTAGTAGGTCATGTCATGTAGTAGCCACACATACTATGTCATGTCATGTCGTGTCATATCATGCCGTGTCATGTCATGCCGTATCATCTCATGTCATGGACTAGCCACACGCACTAGGCCATGTACCGTGTCATGTCATGTCATGTCCTACCATGTCATGTCATGCCGTCTCAAGTCCTGCCGTGTCATGCCATCTCAAGTCCTGCCGTGTCATGCCATGTCGTGTCATGTCATGCCGTGTCATGCCATGCACTAACCATGTCATGTCATGTCACGTCACGTACTAGCCACACACACTAGGCCATGCACTAACCATGTCATGTCATGTCATGCCATGTCATGTCATGTCATGTACTAGCCATACACACTAGGCCATGCAATAACCATGCCATGCCGTGTGTCATGGTCCGATTATTTTCACACCGTTGTGAAGGGGTCGTGCGGTGCTAGCTAAAGCACTCTTGCTTAACTAGCCAGCCTATCGTTTACAAATATTCATCCACAAAGCACTTTCATTAACATTCAATCAGATAGCAGCAGAAATAGTAATCAATTCATGAAAGCCGTGGCAACAAAGCAGTAAACATTGAAGCAAACGTAATTCATTAACAAATCCTCCGTTGACATGTTGTACTTAGCGAGGGAGGCAAGTAGGCTAAGCAGGTTGACAATTGCTAGTGAGTTTTACAATGACTAATGAACACTCACCCTCCCCTAAAGAGGTTTTTATGTAATTATCCTCCTGGCACTAGGAAACATCAAAGTGATCGAGGAGTCATACTGCCATATTTGGCTTACAAAGACTCTACTAGCAGAAAATAACCCTACACTAGTATTTACATGATGGAAACCCATCCCAAGCACACGAGATAAGTGGTCACAGGAAAGCATAATGCCCTAAACAAGCTTAGCTCGTGACATTCTCCCCCATTTATGCGATCGACGTCCTCATAGACTTTTGGCGGTAGGTCCACTTCAAATTTGTCCACGAACGGTTGAATATCTTCTACAGAAATCCAGTTGATTTCTTTGTCATCAAGGCACTTCCACTTCACTAGGAACTTCTGCCGCTTCTTCCTTGAGGATATGAACTTTATGTCTGCAAGGATCCCTTCAACATCATGTCTGTCAGGATGCACTGTCTTCAACTCTGCGCTGTTTGACTGACTTCTGCTCAGGTTGTTGGTGTTGGCGTTGAATGGCTTGAGGCATCTGACATGAAATTGCTGTCTTCTACCCTTATCTGCCCACTTCTTCATCTGCTTAGAAGCTTTCTCCAGATAGGCTTGGGCAAACTCTGCATTCAGTCTCCATTCTCTGGTGAAGATGCACACCTTGGGACTCTTTCATCTGTACGGCTCGCCCACTGTGTGAGGTAACAGCGGCAGCTGGTCTGTAACAAGCTCGATAGGGCTCTTGTTGGTAGTTGAGCGCCTTTGGGCATTGCCACAGAATGGAGCCATATCAAGTAGTTGCATGCCATTCTTCTGGTTGTCGTTGACACAATGGCATAAGTACTTATCTAGTAGCTTTTTGAATCTCTTCATCTGTCCGTCTGTCTGTCGATGATAACTCGAAGAGATGTCAAGGTGTGACCTGAATATCCTGAAAAACTCTGTCAAGAAGTTGTCAGTGAACATTAAATCTTAGTCACAAATAATAACTTGGGGAACACCCCAATGTTTCACAATAGTCATAAGGAACAATTGTGTCGTCCCCTCTGCCGAACAGTACTTTGGTGCGGCCATGAAAGTACCATACTTCTTCCGCTCTCCCTTGTTTTGTTGGCAAGTGAGACAAGTTTTGGTATAATCAACCACATCATCCCGCGTGTGCAGCCAATAATACCTCCCCAGTAGTCCTGTCCTTGGAGTCATTCCCCGCGAATACCCCTCAACGAACTTCCTATAGTATCTAGTAAGGCCAAGAAAGGAACGCAACTCCTTCACTATCGTGGGGATCTTCCGTTCTTGAATCATCCTTACCTTCTCCATAACCCTTCGGATACGACCTTATTTAACCACTTGACCAAGGAATTTGTTGCTCCACCGAGCGAAAGAGAAATTCTCCTTCTTCACATCCAGACTATTTTCCCTCAGCCTGTCGAACACCTCCTGTAGATGCTCTTCATGTTTCCTCTGAAACAACACCGATGCTCCCAATGGTGTTTTGGAAGGGCGAACACATCTTGCTTCCAATTCATCAAGCTATTTCCCCAACTTTACTATCTCTCTAGGCTCAATCCAACATGACCCTTTAGCAGGTGGTTTCACTCTTGATAACAACTCGATCTCTTGTGCCACAGTCCGTCGTGAAGGCAAATTTTGAGGCAGCTTATCCGGCAACACCTCCTTATCCTCATCCAACACCGCTTGGATAGTCATAGGCTCCAGGTCTTGGCCTACTTCTTTGTCTACCACCACCATGGCTAGACGTGTCTGCTCACCCTTACCCAATCCTTCATTGAGTTGTATGGCTGAAAGGGACTTCCCGTCGTCTCCTTTCATTGCAACGACTTGCACCATGCACGAGTGATCTCCCATCAGACACAGGGAACCAACCGAAGGCATCAGCACTGCCCTCTTCCCCATTAGGAACTCCATTCCTAGAATGACTAGATAGTCATCCAATGGCACCGCTGTGAAATTTGCGTGACCTTCCCACTGTCCAAGCTTTATAGCCACTTGCTTGGCTACTCCCAGAGTAGGCTGCGCTACAGAGTTAATTGCTTTCATGCGTCTTGTATCCTTCTCTAAGGATAAGTTGAGTCCCCCTGCTTCCAATTGCGAAACAAAATTATGAGTAGCTCCCGTATCCACCATAGCGCGAGTACTCTTCCCATTTATCCTCAAGTCCACAAACATTAACCCTTTTGCTCGTGTAACTTTCGGTGTCTTTGCCTGCTTTTCCAATGCGTTCACCAACCACACTGAACCCACCCTTGGGGCATCATCCTCTTCCCCATCATCTTCCACTGCTTGTTCTACAATGGAAGCCTGTAAGGCATTAAGTGATGCTTTGTGAGGGCACTTAAAAACTCTATGAGGACCTCGGCACAAGAAACACTCAATTTTACTCTTCCCCTTTCCATTGGGTGTGTTGAACCCTTGAGATGATGAAGCTTCCTGTGAGGTAGATGATTTAGAGTCGGCTCCCCCACTCTTGGGTTTGCCATTCTTGAAAGACTTTTCATTGTTTCCCTCTCTGCCAAATCGTTTGGACGAAGCGGTATCATCACCAGCGTAGTCAGTCAAGCGCTCTGCAGCCGCTTGTGTGGTTCACAAGTCTTGAACCCTTTGCCTATGAAGTTCAGTTCTTGCCCACGGTTTCATCCCCTCTATAAAATAGAACAACTTGTCCTTCTCCGACATATCCCGAATATCCAACATTAAAGCAGAAAATTGTTTCACATATTCACTAATTGACCCCATATGCTTGAGATCTCTCAGCTTCCTCCTTGCATTATATTCAACATTTTCAGGAAAGAATTGGGCCTTGAGCTCTCTCCTCAAGTCTACCCAACTATCAATCATACAGTTTCCATTTTCACTTTTTCTATACTTGGTACGCCACCACAGTTTGGCATCACCAACCAAGTACATGGTCGTAGTATCCACCTTTGCCTATTCTGAGGCCATCCTCACAATGCGAAAGTACTGCTCCACATCAAACAAGAAGTTCTCTAACTCCTTGGCAACTCGGGCACCCCCATACGTCTTGGGTTCTGGCACCTTGGTTTTTCTAACTCCCGGAGTGTTGGAGTTCCCCATAGTAAGAACCATCACATTCATCTTTGCATCCAGATCTGCCATCCGGGCTTGCAAAGTTTCAACTGTGTGGCGAAAGTCCTCTGACATGTCGCCTATCAAACCTTCTTGACGTTTTTGTGATCCCATCACTTCATCAACAAGTTCTCTCTTCTGGGCCACCTCCGCGACCATAGTGTTGGTTGTCTCTTCAACTAGTGCTTCCAGCACGCTGATCCTCTCAGTAGTGTTTGGTGCCATGGTCACTCACCAAAGCTTCCCAAATCCAACAACGAAGGCAATCGAATTCACATAGCAACTCAACCTTGGGCTCTCACCAAGTGTCACCAACTTGGCTTTGATACCAAATGTCACAGTTCGACTATTTTCACATCATTGTGAAGGGGTCGTACAGCGCTAGCTAAAGCACTCTTGCTTAACTAGCCAGCTTATCGTTTACCAACATTCATCCACGAAGCACTTTCATTAACATTCAATTACATAGCAGCGGAAATAGTAATCAATTCATGAAAGTCGTGGCAACAAAGCAGTAAACATTCAAGAAAACGTAATTCATTAACAAATCCTCCGTTGACATGTTGTACTTAGCGATGGAGGCAAGTAGGCTAAGTAGGTTGACAATTGTTAGTGAGTTTTACAATGACTGATGAACACTTACCCTCCCCTAAAGAGGTTTTTATGTAATTATCATCCTGGCACTAGGAAACATCAAAGTGACCGAGGAGTCATACTGCCATATTTGGCTTACAAAGACTCTACTAGCAGAAAATAACCCTACACTAATATTTACATGATGGAAACCCATCCCAAGCACACGAGATAATCGCTCACAGGCTAGCATAATGCCCTGAACAAGCTTAGCTCGTGACACTGTGTCATGTCATGTTATGTCATGTCATGTCATGTACTAGCCATACACACTAGGCCATGCACTGACCATGTCATGCCGTGTCATGCCATGTCGTGTCATGTCATGTACTAGCACACTAGGCCATGCACTAACCGTGTCATGTCATGTCATGCCATGTCGTGTCATGTCATGTACATGCACTAACCACGTCATACCGTGTCGTGTCATGTCATGCACTAGAACACTAGGCCATGCACTAACCATGTCATGGCGTGTGATGCCATGCCGTCTCGTGTCATGTCATGTCATGTCATGCATTTGAACACTAGGCCATGCACTAACCATGCCATGGCGTGTCATGTCATGTCATGTTGTGCCGTGTCATGTCATGTAATGTCATGTACTAGCCACGCACACTAGGCCATGCACTAACCATGTCATGCCGTGTCATGTCATGCTGTGTCATGCCATGTCGTGTCATGCCATGTCGTGTCGTGTCATACCCTATCATGTCATGTCATGTCATGTTATGTACTAGCACACTAGGCCATGCACTAACCGTGTCATGTCATGTCGTGTCATGCCATGTCGTGTCATACTGAGGCATCTACTTGCACTTCAAACGACTTTGTCACATCAGGAAGGATTAGCATAGGATCTCCTACAATCTTTTCCTTTAATTCCACAAATGCTGATTGGAACTCTTCTGACCACCGCCATCGTACCCCCTTCCTCAGTAAATTTGTTAACAATACAACTCTTCTGGAGTATCCCTCTATAAACTTTCGATAGTAGTTGGCTAGGCCCAAGAAAGACTGCAGTTCTCTAACAGATGTAGGTGCTCACCACTCCTTGATGGTTTTTACTTTAGCGGAATCCATCCGTATCTGGCCCTCCTCAATGATATGCCCCAAGAATTTAATACGTTTTTGAGTGAAAGCACACTTCTCCCCTTTTACATGTAACTGATTTTCTTTAAGTTTTTTAAAAACCTTCCAAAGATGATCTTTATGTTCTTCTAAGGATGTGCTGAAAACCATTATGTCATCAAGGTAAACAACCACAAACTGATCAAGGTAGTCCCGGAAAACCTGATTCATTAGAGAACAAAAGTAGCAGGAGCATTTGTTAGCCCAAAAGGCATGACGAGGAATTCAAATGCTCCATACCGAGTGACATAAGTTGTCTTTGGTTCATCTCCCTCTACAATGCGCATTTGATGATATCCCGATCGCAAGTCTAGTTTAGTGAAATATTTAGTTGTACTTAATTGGTAAAAAATATCAGCAATCAGTGGAATGGGATACTTGTTGCGCACCCGTCACCTTATTAAGAGCATGATAATCTACACACAAGCGCAAACTACCATCTTGTTTCTTCTAGAATAACACTGGGGCCCCAAAAGGTGCTTTTGAAGGACGAATCAACTCTGCTGCAATTAGATCATTCAGTTGCCTTCTAAGTTCAGCTAATTCGGGCAACGCCATTCGATAGGGGGCACGTGCTGGTGGCTTTACCCCTGGCAAAAGCTTAATTTCGTGGTCAATCTGTCGTCGAGGTGGTAAAACCCTTGGTAACTGTTCTGGGATCACCTCCTTGAACTCTTCTAAAACTTCCTTAATCTCAACTAAATATTTCCCTATCTCTGCATCTTCTGAGACTATTGGTAGAACCACGAAGGAAGATTCTCCCCTTTTTACTCCCTTTTTGAATTGGAGGGCTGAAAGCAACTTTCTCTCATCGAAATTGTTATAGGCTGTGGGGACCGCACAAGGTGTACTTCCCATTATCACAAGACAATCCGCACCTGGAATCGGCATTGAGCGTGTCACTTTAAGAAAATCCATACCCAATACATCAAAGTCATCAAGGGGCGCCACTGTGAAATCAGTTGTTCCAGACCATGCCACTTTTGGTGCCACCTCCACCGTGGTTAACGCTTGAGAATTCACTGCTTTTAACTTGCCCACCTCCTTATCTACTTGCACTTCTAATCGTTTAGCTTCAGAATCAGCAATGAAATTATGGGTGGCCCCTGTATCAATCATGGCCTTGATTTTCTTTCCATTCAAGAGTATATCAATATACATTAATCCCTTCTCCTGAGACTTGTTGTTAACTCCTTGGCGCTCTAATGCCCCCAAAAATCTCAATGCTCCCACCATATTCTGTTGTTCTTCTGGGGCTGTTTTTGGGGCTTCAGTTTCCCCTCGAAGGGTCTTATAAGCATTCAAAAGCCTTACGTTCAGGGCACTCTGCCACTCGATGTGGACGCATGCAAAGAAAACATGAGATCGGCACTCGACGCTCTCCACCCCCCGTTCGTCCGCCCCTCCACTCCCTATTCATAGGCGCTCTTTTATCTTTCCAAAAACTATTTGTCTCCCTATCCCTTTCCTCATTTGTGAGCTTATACACTTTGCTAGGATGGGAATCATTATTGGCGGATGTAGGGAAATTTTGCTTCCCAGAATTATTTGAAAAGTCATCCAACAGTTCAGCAGCAGCGAGGGTAGAAGAGAGATCACCAGCACTTTGCCGACGTATTTCATTTCTTGGCCATGTCTTCAAACCCCGAAGAAAATGAATCAGTTTATCCGATTCAGTCATGTCTACAATGTCCAACATCAAAGCTTGGTATTCCCTTACATAACTCCTTAATGAGCCCGTCTGTTGCAATTCCATTACTTTGCACTTTGCTATGTACTCCACATTTTCTAGATAGAATTTGGCCTTCAACACCTGTTTCAACCCCTCCTATGTGTTAATGACACATCTATTGTGCTGAATATCATTCCATTTAGTTCTCCACCACAATTTTGCATCCCCAACCAAGTATACCGTTGCCATATTAACTGGGTCCACTTCTAAATCCACTCGGGAGCACGTGAAGTAGTGTCTATATCAAAAAAGAAATTGTCTAGCTCCTTTGCATCTCGTGTACCCCCAAAACTTTTAAGTTCTGGTACATTCCATCGAGAACTCTCATTTGGATTTGCAATTGGCCATCGGGCTAACTGTGCCACTGCATTCACTTTCGCAATGATCTCTTGTAAATCCCTCTAGACTTGGACCACCGCACTTTGGACATTGCCTATCTCCTTCAAATCTTCCTTCAAAGCAGTAATGGACACCTTAACATCTTCTGCAAGGAAATCAAGATTATCAATTAGCTCCCGTAGGGAGGCCTCAGCTCTATTGGCTCTCCCTGTTGGGACGAAAGAGATGGCAATATGCCCTCAATATGTTCTAGCCTGCTCTTAAAGGCTTCCAACTACTCGATACTCTTCTGGAAGGCCTCAAACTCACTTGGTCATTTCTCCAGGGATTTCACACTTGGAATGAATTTTTCAAGTTCCTCAAGTCTCTCTACGACTTTTGATACCCCATAGAGATTTTCTCTAGGGTTTTCTTCGGCGGCCTCAAGCTCTGTTGGCACGCCTTTCTCTTTTATCAATGTTGCCACCAACCCTTGGAGGTCACCGCACGTTGTCTCCAGGGTTACAAGTTTTGTCTAAAGCGCCTCAATGCGCTTCACTCTTCCTGACTTATTTCTCATATTCCCATGCATGGTGCTCGCACACACTGTGCTCTGATACCTACTGTCACGGACCCCCAAAATGGGACTCAAGTAAGGGCCGTGTGGCACTCGTTGAGAGCTCTCCCTTGACAAGTCAACCAACTCTCACACGTTCAAGCCTGCAAGCACGAGCACCAGGTGAGTCTCAATACTCAAGGAAAACAAGGAACAATAGGATTTCATATGAGCAATATATTCTTATACACCGAATAAGACTATAACAATCAGAGACATCACAATCCAAGGCAACAAAACACCACAATGAAAAGAACTACTTGTATTATTCATCTACAAGAGAATCACCATACAAGCGATAACACAGATATTCATATATTCATTCTAAATCCCTGAAGAATACAATTATAGCAGTATCTCACTCCCTTTTTTCCCCATTACATTGTCACACCCTAACACATTGCACTAATTATGTCATGCTGTGACATGTCATGTCGTGCCGTGTCAAGTCGTGTCATGTCATGTCGTCTCATGTCAAGTACTAGCCACACACACACTAGGCCATGCAC